>NW_026623270.1:1654120-1803000 GCF_030028575.1 Malurus melanocephalus | reverse complement strand
AAGGAAAGGAAAGGAAAGGAAAGGAAAGGAAAGGAAAGGAAAGGAAAGGAAAGGAAAGGAAAGGAAAGGAAAGGAAAGGAAAGGAAAGGAAAGGAGGGCAACCTGGAGCTCATTTATCATCAAATTCAGATTCAGGAAAAAATACTAAAGCACTAACATTGGTTCTCTTTTTTCCTTCTTTCTCTCACATTACTTTCCTAGCACTCTCCCTCCCCCCCATCCCTGCCATCTCTTAAAAATGCCCACACCAACCTAAACATAAACTTCTGGCCTTTTATTTGTCTTTTCAAGTCAGCAATATRTCTCAGTAAAGCTGAATCTGCAAATATACCCTTGGTGTCTTCCTGGCATCTTCCTGATATGTCCAAACTGGACATCAGCTAGACGATACCATTCTTTATCTAGATAGGGAAAAACRCTTACTGTTTTCACTCCAGTTATGTTTCCATGATCTCCTCCAGTTTTGTTGCAATCACACCATTTTATTAGTTTTAAGTGTTTGCCTTTTAAATATCAGCATTCCCAAATACCACTAATCTCTTTACAGGAAAAAAAAACCCATACTGAAATGAAGTACAACAGCTATGCTGTGCAATGTTTCCTAAATTCCATCTTGTGATTCCTCAGCTCCACAGAAATATCAAAAGCAAGCCAGGTGTATCAAAATTGCCATGGAGGTATCATTTAATATTCAAAGGAATACCAAGTCATCTCCTGTTAAATGCATAAAATTCAGAGCCTCCTCAGAAACCCTGAACTTATTTTCTTTCCTCCTGCTTTTCAAAACCAGCCAGGGCCAACAAATGCAAAGAAAAAAAAGAGTAAACTTTGAAGCTGAAATTTAAAGCAATGGAAGTCAGGAAGTTCAAAAGTTAATGTTCCTATGGCTGTGTTAACTTGGCCATGTTGCAAATAGATCATGCAAATACTCCAAGCTATTTTGTTAAAGGCCTATAGTACTGTGCCATAAAGCATAATAAAACGCGCTGTTTTCTTTTCACGGGGAAACCAACTTGCWTGAGGAACAGTACAGTGCATTTCTACTGCTAATGCTGACTTCACCACAAGACATGTACCTCTGCCTGAAGGCACTTCTCTGTTGTGACAATGCTGGGGTCTCACTGGAATCCAGCTTTCCCTCAGCTCACGCAAGAGCTTAAATACTGGACCCCGCAGGAACAAAGGACAACTTTTCTCCTGGCTTGTTCGCCTCATCAGAAAATAATCTGTCTTTCCCCCTGAGATCAAAGAACACTTGTCACAACTTTTCCATCCCTCACTTAGATGAAATTTAAACAAATGGCCTTGTCGATCATCTCCTCCTTTCTGTTCTTCACTATCCTGGTTTTTACCAAGGAACATATTGATACGACAGTGCAGTAAACAACATGATCTCAACATCTATCAAATACTCATCCCTACCACAGGTGATGAAATACATATATGTAAAATATTTTGATTTAGCAAAGAAATTMTTTTACTCTTTTTGTACTCTTTTGTTTGTCTTCTGTATTTTTAATACATTACCATGTGCTAAGGTTAAAGGAGATCAGCCCCCAGAAATGTGCCTTATTCTTGGTCAAAAATGTTATGTTTCTTAGCTCCACTGAGAACTCACCCACAAATGTTGGGTCAGTGTTAAGTAAGCAATGTCTGAAAAACCGTGAGCTTCACTATCCTGTCTGTCTTGGAGAAGCATACTCATCAGCTGCATTCTTCATCCCAGAGCTAAAGGGGTTTTAAAGACAGTGATTGTGGTTTTGAACGTTATTCAAAAAGCTCAGGAAAAGGAAAACAGCTCTAATGTGTTCACAATATCCTTACTTGATGTGACCTTTGTACTAATTAGTTTTCAAGCACTKAAGTCTTCATAGAAGTACAACCTGTTTCAGAATAATCTGACTCAGACCATGGTCTGACAGAATGGGATGGAACAGTTTGGGCACACTGAAAGCATTGTGTATAGATTCAGCTACATGACAAATTGATTTATTGGCAATCCAAAGAAAGTTCCTAGGCTGAGGTTTGAATTATTCCAGACAACACAGTAAGCTCTTCCTACAAGCTCTTCCAAGTTAAGCCACTTGTTCATCRGTGCCAATTTTGCTCAGATACTTTTCAGCCAACTTTTCTTCACTGTTGGTCTTGCCCAAGCTATATGAGCCAGATGCAATGGTAGGAGAAGAGTTATTACCTGCAGTGTCTGCCAGAATAATCCACGTGTGACCAGTCCCTCACACATATTTCATACAGAATCAGAGGCAACATTGTACATATCCTTCAGAAAAGGAGAGAAACCACTGCAGCTTTTTAGTACATTTCTTAGTGTGCAGCTATTAAGAAGGATTCAAGACATTTCTGTGTTTTTGGATCTTTCTTCATCTCTCAAGAGAGACAACCATATTCAAYAGACAGCGTTGTAAGTGACAGAGAGTACTAGAAAGACGAGAAAATATAACTGACCATTATTCACAGATAATTACRAACATCTGACTTTATTATCTAAATGTTGAGTATTTTTTATCAGAAGAAATACCCATTATTCACTGTGCTCCATCCCAGCCCTGAAAGGCAAGAGTACATTTATGCTGGGTATGTGTAGGGAGAGCCGGAAATGCAGAGAGGCTCTTTGTGACCAACTGCAATGACTGCGGACCACGATCCATTTCCACAAAGCTCTGCATGAGCTTCTGCAAGGGAAACAGCAGCAGTTGCCTGAGGTGATGCTGAATCCACTCCTGCAAAAGCCATTCCSTCAGCAGAGGGGCTGGCAAGCTTGGGACAAGTCTACAATGATTTGAGCTTAGGCCTAAATCGGATTGTGGTGGTTTGGCTGTTTTCATCAGTGAGACGATTCAGAATAATGAAGGTAAGTCTGAACACAGACTTTCCTTTGTAGGACAGAAGGCTCCATTAATTGGAATTAATGCCAAGAAGCAACAGGTGGACAGAGCAATAGGACAGGTTGRAGGGAGGATGAACAATGTAATGTGAGCAGGTAACATGAACACGACTTTAGCTCAGCACCTGCCTACCTATTAACAGCTGGCAGAGACCTGTAGGCATTGTGGAAGAAGAGAATTATGTGAAAATAGTGCTAAAATAAAATAAAACTAAAAAAAAAAAANCAAAACCCAAAACAAAAAAAAACAACCACAAAGCCCCAGCAATAAAAACTGTTCTGCTGTCCTGTGGTAGATTTTCTCCTGGTAGTAGATCAAAAGTATTCAGCTATAAATATCTGACTTTTCCACAGATAGTATCTATGAATCTCAACATGAACAAATAATTTGGTCTATGAAAACAGCCCAAGCTGAAGTCATCAGCTAATTGTACAACACTATTATTTTTTGCACAATACACTGAGGCTATTCTAATTCAAACCACTTAATGAAAGTGTCTACAAATGACTAGGTTAAAAATTATTTTTAAAAGTGTGTTCAAAACTGGGAAAAAAGTGGAGGGAGAAGGTAATAAACAAGTGCACACTATACTCTACTTAGAAATCACCAAGTAAATGTCCTGTACATTTACAATGAACAGCTGTGCTTTTTCCTGGCTTCATACATTTCTGTTCTCCCACATTACTGAAGCTAATTTGTTTAGCATTTTAGCAACAATTTTTAGCAGCTGTTGTAACATTAATAAACTACATCAGATAACCAAAAACTTCAGCAACCTATTTCTGTCASAGTAAGGATGTAAAAAATTATTTGCAGCTCAAACTACTTGCTGGTCAAAATGAAATAATCAGTTTTTTGTGGCCCAAATGTTGTCCAACTGGTGCAGAAATAATTTGCTAGAGGAAAGATAAAAGGAAACACAACACTTCAGTGTAAAATCACACACTGGAGATAAGCTAAAGCCTTATTCACGCGCATTTGTGTCATCATGGAATAAATTTTGTTTGTTTCTGTTTACTTTAATTTTCAGTGCCTTTGTAACATGTCAGTAAAAGTGACATGTTTCTTTTGTGACATGTGACATGTTTTCTTTTAGGGGTACAGGAAGAAAGTATAATAATTTAGCAGAGGCAAACCACAGATAAAATGTTTTCTCATAAATACACAGGGAAACATAAYGTGCACTATAGTTACCATATGCTAGTAAGCATCAGAGAGGTAAAATCCTATGTAGTGAGACTGCTTTTTATAAATTTGATTTACATTTGTTTGTTCAAATATTAATGAATACTTACAACACATCATTAATAAAAATCCCTATTAATATCACAGTATTAAAATGTCATTCAGGGAAATTAATAATAAAAGGATAAATTATTAATTGTATCTATACACAGGGATGCAACATACATTTGGTCGTATTCTAGTAACAACAATAGGACAACTAGAAAGCACATTAAAAGTATTTAGTTTTGGTTTTGTCACTTGCTTTGTGCTATAGTTCTTAACACTAGTCAGAATAGATGCATTTGCAGCATGAAGTATGTAAATAAATATCAAACTATCAGCTAATAATATATTTTTCATTATTAGCCAAGYGGGACAACATCAGAGGCAATACAGCTCTTAAAACGCTGCCGCAAGAAAGAACCACTTGACAGATCACATTTCAGCTCACATGGAGGCCAATTTTGTCTCTTTTTYCAGGTTTCAAAATTTGACTGGTGACATCTCTCTACAGATCATTATGAGCATTCAAAGAGATTTTAATTTTTCATTACTAATACTCATATTAAAATGCATAAGTTTAAAATATTTAAAACTATGTTTTAATTTTAAAGGTGTTTTATAAACGAAATAGTTGAACTAGCTTTACRAAGCAATTAATTAACTTTCTCTGTTATTTTTTTCCTAATTCATATCATTTTGTTTATATTTGCTGTCCTCCAGTAAATTCTTTAGCCAGCAGGCAATTACTTGAAATAAAGAATTCTTCCAATTTCTTTTGGATGGTTTTATATAGCCATCTGAAGAACTAAAGAAAAATCTCTTTAGTTTAGGAAAATATAACAACCAAGATTCTCTAAACTCTCCAAACATTCAAAACAAAAACGAAGAGACAGCTTCATGGTGAGGAATGAATTTCATGTACCCGGGCCAATGCTCAGGAGTTAGAGTAAAGTACATTTGCAATGCATCTGCAGTCATTTCTCCCACGAGAGTCTGCAGATTCACCTTTATTCCAGACAACTGTGCAAGTATCCTTTGTCTCTGGCTCAACTTGCCCAGTCTCCTGCATCTTTCAAACCACCTCCCTTCTCTCCTGTCTCCCCAGCCTGATCCTGGAATGTTTTGGCCACGAGGTTAAGAAAGATTCTCCCATTTATCACAACCTGCCAAGCGCAACAGGGTCACAGTCCAGCCCCAGTGCTATCACTGAGCTAATCCAGCCTCGGCACAGGCATGAAACTTCAAAGATATTTTGCCACGGGCAAAAATTAGACCTTATTTGCTTTAAAATCCAAGTATCAATCAAGTTAAACTGTGCTTCAGTGGAGCTAACATTTTGAATGTTCAGGGCAAAATGGACATTTGGTTCTTAGCTGTGATTCTAATTGAATGCAGAGCTCACCTGGAATAGAAGTACGAATACTTCAAGTACAGCAAAAACCTCATCATGACACAGTTAATTTCATCCATGAGAAAACCCTTGATAAAAAGAACTGTTCAATCGTTCATGGAAATAGACAAAAGCACCTTTTGGTGCATTTTGTGCAAATAAATACATGCAATACATGCAGAATCTGTTTATGCTAAATCACTTCAGATGATTTCACCCTCCAAAAGTTTTATTATGCATTACACCAGATAAGCAGCCAAAACTTACATGATTGTAAAGGTCAGTTAATGACTTTTAAATAACCCTGAAATTCATGTGAAGAACAATTGCAGATTTACTATGAGAACAAGCAAAGGACTTTTCTTCAATATTTAGGAAGCAAAAAATTGATTAACCCCTAAAATAATATGTAAATTTTATTATCCCAGGACTCTGACTACCCCTTTCTKTTCAACACAATGCAAACAATACAATAATTATGCTTTTTAAATCAATCCAGGTTCTTCAATGTGTATTTTTAACTGCATCCTTCTGGGGCTAAAGTGGAATCCATTTTAAAATCAGCTTTAAAAAAATATCTTCACCTTTTCTTCAGATTTTACTTATAATTGAATACTGTTTACTTATGCATTAATTCAGAGCAATGACTGAATATTGCACAGAGAAATAAACCACATAGGTATTCTCTTTCCTATTACACTATTACTGAAATGTGTATTTTTTCCAACAGTATAATTTAGTAGATTTAATAAAATAAAATATAAGAAGGAAATCAGTAGCATACTAGATACAGCATAAAATCCTGTAAACTGCTTACATACCTTTTAAACATAGATTTAATACAACCATGCTCTCCTTTTATTTAAAAATACTGAAATCCATGTAAGATTTTTAATCCCTAGTGAATAACATTTACTAAGTAAGTTTTACAATTCAAAGCCTAAAACTGAATAAAGTGCTAATTATTTCCTCTATTCTCCCAAAGTAAATGTAAATTCAATAAAAGCTATGTATAGCTGTTTGCAAAGAAAAAAACAGAAAACAAAAGATAAAAATTACAGGTAAGCTTGYGAATGAGACTGCAGTGTTGTTATTCATTTGCTTCCTCTATTTAACAGTGTTGAGACATCTTCTCAAACCACATTCTGTTTTAGAAAATAACCCTGACTTCTAATTTCTGTAGCAGATGAATTAGCTTCCCTGTGTGCACACTCTCACATGCATATATACGTGCGTGCATGGCCACACAAACATACAAACGAACAGATATTTTGCAAAGTCAAATTCAAGTTATTTTGCTTTATTTCATCCACATTCACACAGGGYTGCTGCTATTTGATATGCTGTATTATTACTTCTATCATTTAACAAGATATACTAAGTACTTTTATAAGCCTCAAATTATCTTGGAAAAGTGCTTTGGCAAGAACTATTTTTTAATTCAGGAATTTAAAATATCCCTTGGCTTATATACCCTTTTCAAATTTACATTTGATTTACTTTAGAAGAAACTGTAACAGCACAAAAGATACTGAGACAGTCAAAAGCTGTTTAGCTGAAATGTATTTCAGAAAATAGTGAACAGACMAATAAAAGAAACATGTAACTGGATCCTGCTGCTTGCTGCTTACCAGACCACAGGCACAAAATCGAAGAACTTAATGGCTGTAAGAATTTCTCATACCTTCCTTCCAGAGAAAGTCCCTACCTGTTACAAATCCCTATGGCTGCAAATGCCTGTGTGCGGCTGGACCAAATTGCCTTGCTCTTTCTTTCCAGGGACTTTGCTTGCTGCTCCAGGATAATCAAACAGCACTCCCAGAGTGAACCCTCCTGAGTTCCCCTGAATKAAACAGACATTTAAGGAGCAGCAATCCCCACGCCAGCTCCCACCGCGGCCTCTGCACTGCTGCTCCTGCTGCTGCGGGGACCCCACGGCAGAGAAGAGCATCTGAGTACAGCAGCAGCACTAGCACATGGGTTCCCCGAATAAAACTTGAATCAGAATTTATTCTTTAAAACATG
Source organism: Malurus melanocephalus (assembly GCF_030028575.1). NCBI lineage: Eukaryota > Metazoa > Chordata > Aves > Passeriformes > Maluridae > Malurus > Malurus melanocephalus. The sequence goes on along the minus strand of NW_026623270.1, from coordinate 1,795,452 downwards.
GTTTGTGCAATTGAAAAGTGCATCAAAAAGAATAGATAACATTACAGAGACAGAACGAACTTCGGAAGAGGTAGGGCTGACGCTTTAGCATATTTACAGTTCAGCATTATTTGTTCCAAATGAATGTCTAGTAAACTTAGAAAATAACTAAATGGATTTGAATGAAGCATTAGGAAAATAAATTTATTTTATGTATCCACAGTTTTTTTGTTTAGGCTTAACCTTTTAGTTTATGGAATTAATTTGAATTCAAYTTATGTCTAGACACCTGTCTCAGCATACTAGCCTTTAGGTGTTCCTTGTAATTATATTATTGAATAAGACACCAAGGAACTGCCCACAGATTTGAAAAAATGTGACATTTGTAGCACATTATAGAACAACACATTTTATTTCTTACAGTGCTTAACAAATAATCTCCTAGGGTAAGAAAAAGCTGCTCCTGAAAAAACCTGATGAGTCCAGTCCTGTGACCTAACTAAACTCCTGTTCTTTAGAGCCACCATGAACAAATATCTTGTTCCAAAACCAAGTTTGAAACTGCTACTACAGAAATTGAAATAAAATCTCCTTTTCAGAAGAGAATCTGAATGGGAATTAGTACCCATTTATACCTCCCATTTTACCACTAAACAACATCTGCATCAATATCACAAAATCGGTCATAACCTTACCTCAGTAGTCTCTGAAGAACAGAAACTAATTYCCCAGGTATGCAAAGTCAGTTTCCAGGACGAAAAAAAAAGAAGAGAATATCTGTTACGTTTCGCACCAATTAACTTCCACTGTAGAGCAGCCAAGGTGTGCAGGCAGATCTTCGGGACCAAAAAGCTTTTGCATCAGTCAGCTAGGATTTTTTAAACTCGGGAATACTGAAGACACTTTGTTCTTCCTTGAACTGTCATGCCGAGCCCGGCGCAGTCTGGTTACTTAAGTTAACTAGGAGGAGATCTGGATAGTAAACAAGCTTGGCTCTGTCCAATGGCTTTCCACACCCTCCTGTTTATAGTAAGATGACTTGCATTCAGAGGTCACCCCATCAACAGCTCCTGTCTTTCAGTGGGTATCTAATGTGCTGCATTTATCCCAAGGCTCTTTTAATGAAACCACCTTCCTGGTCCCTGCTCGCCTGCTGTCGCTATGACACATCTGCTCCTTATTGTGCAAAGCCCTATTAAGTGTTAAAATATACAGAGAAGTCATACCTGGGCATATATTCTGCGAGTAATTCAGGTATTTATAAGCTCTTACCTTGTCTGTGAATATTAGCAACAGAAAGTCTTTTTAAAGATCAAAGAATTTTGCCAGCAACATTCATCTTGTGAATAAAAGAAATTCAAGAGGAAGGAAGATGGATGCCAYTGTTTGATCTGGATTTAAAACTTTTACAAATACTCCCCAGAAGGACAATGCATGTGCCTGTGCCAGATAATATTTACYTGAATATGTTAACATGCTGGAAACAAGAGATGAGGAGTGTCCTCGAGCTCTGCTGTAAAATGATACAGAGCCAAGAAAAACAAGGGTCAAGTGCCAGGACCCCAGTGAAAACACTAAGTCAGTTCTGGGCTGAAAGAATATATGGAACTGATGGTTCTTACAAAACACAGTACATCCACAGCAGTGTAGAGCCTTCTAGCTCTCATTTTTTTAGGCATAAAAGTGCTACTGGTTACAGGAGGTTTGTGATCCAACTGGCAACTGTTATTTTCTTCACATAGCATTGCAAACCAGAAGAACAAAGCCCMTGAAAATTGCTTATCGCAACAGATAGATCTAAATAACATAGATCTTAAAAGGACAATAAAATGGTGTTTAGTATTTTCCCTCAGAAGTCTTATAAAAAYAATCATTCTAAATTTCTACCACTACTTTTCCTCACTCCTTAGCCATCGAGCAGCATTAGGAAGTTCAGCCTTCTTTCAGTGGAGATGTGAAACTGAAGATGGCACTCTCTCCCCACACAAACACAAGCCTGACTGCTGCTCAGAAATGCTCTGAGTGAAAGTTACACCTGTAGCACATTTTCGGCACCATTTTTTGTCACCACTACAGCATCAAAATGACAGATAGCAGCTTGGCTCTGCTAAAGCTAATAAAACATGATTGATGAACTGGGCTAGAAAGCCATGTCAGTTCAGATTAGAATATCTGTGCCATCATTTGACAGGTTCCACGCTTGATTATTAGAACATTTTGTAAGGACTATAACAGCCACCCACTAATAAATACATCCACTCAGATACCCTGATGCCTTTTTTTGTAGTTAAATCTACTTATAAAGTTTAAATACAAAAGCGTTTTTCATCGGAAATCTCACTCAATTTTTATAAAATACTTTTGCTTAGAAATACATTATAATTCCTTAAACAGGTGCCTGTCAGCTGCTATAATCTCATGCACTGAAATCCAAGTAATCCCCATTTTACTGCATTATGTGGCATAATGAAGGCCCACCTCTTTGACAATGAAAACCCACTGGAGCATATATAAAGTAATGGGGAGAACATAATCAGCTTTCAGATGTTGTTTTTGACATTAACACTGAGCACAACCTCATTCTTAACTGCTGAAACAACACATCAAGATGTGTTAGGTGGCTAATCAAGATTGGTTCGGTTTTTCACCACCAAAAGAAGGGAAACACAGGAAAAAGCTATTGCAGAAAATGTTCCCAAATAGACTGAAAGCACCAGGATGTACGTGAACAGGAGGCTCCAAGGCTCCAGTCCTACTCAATGAATTGCAAAGAGTCCTCACAGTTGTGAAGTCTTCATAATAGCATAAAAGGGACAAAATTTCTCTTTTCTTCTACCAGGCATCAGGCAGAGGAAAACCAGCCTGAACTTGGACTCCATGAAGAGTTGAGGAGCACACCACCACTCACTGCACACCTCTGTGCGCAGCAGGTCCTCACTCAGCAGCTTCAAACCAAAGCAAATTGTTTGCCACTCCCTGCCACCACTTGCATTCCCGTCTTTTGTCGCAGACTAACACCAAGAACGAACGGACCAAAGAAACAACCACAAGCCTTYCTCCTTTTCCCAGTTAAACAAAACCACTTTATTATTTCTCAGGTCTGGATGCCTGGAGGCAAAGTACAGTCCCACAAACTTGTAAAGCTGTTTATAGCGTAATGCAATAAAAAATTTCTCTGCAAWAGTTTGGTGCAGCCACTGGTAGTGTCAAGAGATAACCAGAGAAAATTATTACATCTACAGCATGTGCTCCTCTCTCAGACTGGCTGACAGGGAATCCACTGTCCCGACATCCCTGCAATGGATTAATTTCTCTGCAAACTGAGATTACTAAGGGGGAGATGTTTCTTATGGACAGGTAAATCAGAAGCTTCTTCGTGTCCTTTATTTACCACATCATTCTAAGGACACAAAYGTAACAGAAAGGAAAATAGCAGACATTAGCAAAGAAAACTTGTATTTGAGAAAATATGAAAGCATGAAATGTTAAGTATTTTGAATTTCTCAAATCGTTCTGCAACCAAAAGTGCTTGGTTTAGAGCCACAGTAGTGAAAATGACTTCCAGTATTAATTTTTCCTGCTGGAAACTTAATTTTAGATGCTGTTGTTCACTATTTGCCAGCAATACAGAGAATACCAAACAAAAAAGCTTATTAGCAAGCCCTTACACTTTAAGCAGCATCACAAACTGACAGTGCCAAGTTGCAAGTAACTTGCTTTTTTGCTRTTCCTTCAGATTTCATCACAGGATATGAAGTCATTCTCAAGGAACATTAGAGGGGAAAAATACATAGCAGCAGGGCATTTTGTTGYCACTGAACAACCTGCTCTAATGCATGCTGAGAGCCACCACAACCACTTCACAGCTGGAGTCCGGATATTTAAAAAGTGACAAAAGGATAAAAACTACGAAAAGAAGAATGCAAGCAGAGATACTTTTAGAGAAAGGGATGCCTGTGAGATTTTGGGTTGGTACAACAGTCTCATAAACGAAAATCAAATCCACTGACAAGTAAGCATGTTCCTGAGTTCTTTAGTGGACCTTTCATTCAAAGAGGGCCCCACCACCCTCTGATTTTTCCCCTTTTAGGGGTCTGGCAAGTCACTGCAGGCCCTAGGGGTGGCAAAGATTATCTATAGAATGGATAATGTCGTAACGATTCCTCCAACATACCTATCTTTTTCAAAAAAACTAACTCAACTGCTTTTACCTTTTCTTGTTAGTTTGTATTTTTAGTTCAAAGATAAATGATAAATTCCCAGATTCAAGCTACGAGGCTTTTTCAAGAAATTTACATTAGTTTTAAATTTACAACCCTCTCCAAGATGGCTTTGTTGACTTATAATTTTCGTTTTGTTTCCTCTGAGCTGTATGTGATACTTCATTAGACTTTACGGGAAGAAAAACCACCGTTTGAATTTCCCTTCGTGAATGCCTCCTGCTTGCTCCAGGACTTGTCTGTAAAACCAAGGGATCAAAATGAAGTAATTCCTATTTTAATACYTCTATCTATTCTATGCTGTACATGATGCAGTATTTATTAGACACCACAAAAGCTCTGTTTTGGTTCTGCCTGGGCCCTGACCAGCGGAGGATTCTTAGAGCAAAGTGAGAGTTTCCATCACAGTCCCCACCACCTTCCCTCTCCTTGTTCTCCTCAGCCTTGCAGAGTCAGTCTTCCTGGACACAAAGAACAACAATAGAACAGTGGATACTAGATGGATTGAAGAACATGMACTTTTTTCACAATTGAAACTGCTATCAAAAACTAAAAACTGAGTAAATCTCAGAAAAGAGATTGAAAACAGATGGAAAGACAGATGAAGGATTCTATGATTCTAAACCTCAATAAAACAGTTTAAAAACTGATGGAAGCCAGCTAAATTCCTAGCTCAAAGAAAAAATAGTCATCTGAGCATTCAGATTTTCAGTGATGACTGAAAAAGTTTCTAAACATAATGAAGAATTACACATAGTAAACAAAAATTTATGAGAGCAACAAACTGTGCATATTTACAGATCACATTCCTGAAAGAAAACACCAATTTTTAAATAAAAGTTTAGAGGTCTTCCTATTTTGTCTTCTGTTATCTCTGCACCTGCAATTTCATATTTATTTCTACAGTCTTGCAAATCASCCTTTACACTGAAATATCAAGCCTTTAACACAAAACATTAATGAACAACACAATAAAATTGTCATAACTATCTCCATCTCAATTAGTTCCATTGGCTTTACTGAATCTTTTTCTAATAACTACTAATTTACCTGTCATTTATACCTGACATTTTAAGTGTCTGTGATGTTATTTTGATTTGAAATTAAAAAAAAAATAAAATCCTGACCTTTACAAAATGTATGTCAAGTTTAAGGTGCAAACTTCATGAAAAGGCTTTTCATATAATTTCTCCTAAGACAAAGTTGACACCTTATCATTCAAAGGCATCCAAGGTAAAAAAAATGCTAAGAATATTCATTCAAACCTCTGCTAATTATTATATGCTTTTATTGCCACATTTTCTGGAGTTACAATCAAGATGATTAGTGTGTTCAATGATCAGTGCTGGGCACAAATATGATCTCAGCATGAAATCTTAAAATTAGGTTTTACTTACAGCTCGAGTCAACTCCAGTGTAATTTTCCACGTTTATTTTAAGACCAAATAAAAAGTTTATTTAAATAAATACAGGAGAGACTGTATGTGAAAGTTCAGGAGTTTCGATTTTTTAAGTGGACCTCAAGAGCTTTAAGAAAAATAAGAGGTTGAAACATTTTGTGTTTTTGACTTGAACTCTTTGTCATCAGTCCCCATTTTCTATCATTTTAACCATTACGTGTTCAAGACTGCTCTTCGGCAAGCCTCCTACTCCAGGTAACATTCATTGTGAGTACACAAAGTGCAGTCCATTTGTATCTCTCATTTYCTCAGATCTGTACGATGTTCTTCACTCACACAGTACTTCACAGAAGTACTGAKCATTTCTTTCAGCTTTTGTTCTGCTTCTGTGACAGGACCAGCTCTCCTCCCTCCTCCTCCTCCTCCCTACCGTGAACACATGACTTACCACAGTGTACAGAGGCAGAAATGATGGTGTAGGGAATGGCATGATAAATTTTTCATATAAAACAGGTGCTGTACCCGTGCTTTGACTCTACAGTTTATTTTGAAAGCTGACTGGCACCTCCAAATTTACCACAGACCTTCTCAACAGAAAGCTGGAGCAGTATCAGGTTGGAGACAACCAAAGCAGGGATTCCTATGCTGTGGTATGCAAACCACTTCAAGGCAACACTTTTGTGCTGGGGCAGGGAAAAGTGGGAGCAGCAGCAGTGGATCCCGACCTTTCTGGGCACAGTGCTAGGACTCACACTGTTTATTTGTGCCTGGAGCAAAATCTAGTGAGGGAGGGGAAGTGCTTTTTGCATGATGGAAAAGCCGGTGTTTAGGTTCTGACTTGTGGGACATGGGAATTAAGGAATGGCTGACTTACTCTGAAAAAGATCTGCTATATAACTCTTTCCTAGCAAATAAACTCTTTAGGTCTTCTTCAGTTTAAAGGATTAATAAAGTCAGCAGTTTCTACTGAGGACACTTCCCTTGATATGTAAGTACATAAGAAAAATTCCATTTTCTTTTTTAAAAAAATATAAACTTTCAGTGTAACATGATAAAACTAAAATGCATGCATGATAAAACTAAAATGCATGCAACTAAAAATAAACTGATAAAAAGAATACATTTTTWAAAAAAAGAAAAAATTAAAACTTTGTGTGTACAGTAACTGTCTTAAACACAACGAGAGAAAAACTCTGATTATGAGTGCACGAAACTTCTCTTTCATAAATTTAGGGAAGTCAGTCACCTTATACAAATAAATGGTTTTCACTGTGTATAAACCTTCAAAGGGAGCCTTAAGAAATAACTAACAGCAAAAATGAGTTACAGGGGAAAAATTCTTGGTTTCTCCATCTCTAGGAATGGACATTGCAGGGGGATATCAAGCTTACTGGTCAGTTAACTCAGCCTTCCTGGAAGAAGTTATTCTCAGGCAATTATGAAATACTGCTATACCAATGTCCTTTACCATTTTGAATAAAAGATGTATGAAAAATAAGAAAAAGAAATTTAACATMTTTTTGGTACAATATTTTTGTAGGTTTTATGCAACATGTTACAAATTTTTCAATAAAGAATCTATATTCTTAAAATCCTGCTGAGCCATACTAACTCTTGAGTTTATTGTCTTTTCATATAAAGAGATTAACAACTAGTTAAAAAAAAAAGTCCTCTGATATCACACAGCCATCTTTCTCCCAAAGTTACGGATGACACTGTAACTTCTAGACTTCTATCAGACATACATCTGATATTTAAGRGATTTCTTTAAAATCTAATTCCAACAATTTTTCACCATAATTAATTAATAAATTTACATATGCTTTCTTGATTTGGGTAAAATGGGGCTGATAAATTTGTTCCCTTGAATGTCTGTATCTTTTTACTCATCAAAAGTGGACTTGGACGGAAGTTTCCATTTTTGCCTTTGTTTGTGTTGGCAGCTTTACCAATGGGAATTACAAAGAATTTCACAGCCTGGCAAAGGAAGGAAGTGACATCTCCATATCCCCAAATTACCCAGCCTTTCAGCAGCTTGCTTCTTTTTATGCTGTGCTGAACTACAGCCTTTTATTCCTTCCTCCTCCAGTGGCACCATACTGCTTAAGTAAAATACAATCCTCCCTCTCTGCAATTTTATTAAATTCACCCTTTGCTTTAAGCTATTCCATGCTGAAGCCTAAGTTATTTTTTTTTATTCCTAGGAAACACAGAAAAACAGTTCTTTAGAGGCATTCATATTTCTTTTTTTTTTTTTTTGTGGAAATTTTTTGATTACCCCAGTAATCAAGAGCAGAATGTGGATAGTTTTGCCAAAACAGCATGGCATTAAACTGATCACTACAGTGTAGTGAGTAACTAACTTAGTGTTACTGAACGCTAAAAACTTTTTACAKCCGTAAAACACCTAAGAATTCTATCCTCCTTCAGTATTTTTCAAACATACAGATTGGCAATTGGAAATACAATGGTATTAATGTCCCTTTATGGCAACACTCTCCTTGAGTAAAGTATCCATTTAAAACTATCCATGATATAGCAGCATGATACAGCAGTAGCCCTTGCTGTGTTTTTTAAACTTCTATGTATAAAGTACTAAATTTACATGCATAAAGTTTTATTTCACTGCATCCGGTTTTCTTCTCATCACACTTGCAATTCTGCTGCAGTCAATGGGGTTGCACTGTTGTGAGAACAAAATCTGGATCAGGATACAGATTTCAACACCACCCTACTCAAAAATATAGTGTTTCAGAGTTTTTACCGCAACTTCAAAGGTGGATCATCTTACAAGTGACTAGTGCTGGAGAGCAAACATCCTCCATCATCCTAACAAATCTCTCAGCATCAGCACAAGCATTTGGAAGAACTCCTTGTTTTACATCGTCATCCCTATTTCTGGACACAAGTACAGACAAAGATACTTTGCTTTTACCTACTAGTGAGAGATGCATATATAAGTGAAGTACAAAATATCACAAATCATAGTATTTTTTAACATGATTCAGCAGCTTTAACAAAATTAGGTTTCTGTCACTGGCATGAGAGCTTACAGTGCTTCAAATTAACAAAAAATTAAAATCCTGCAATAAGGGATTTTGATTGCACACTTTAAAATTTGTCTTTTTCTAAAATGGACTTCTAAAAATTGCATTAAGGTCTAAACAGGGTACTTTGAATTCTGCTTCTCCAACTGGACTTTTCATCATTTCCAGCAATCGAACAATACCTTTCAAAGACTGAGAATAAAATACAGAGACTTCAATGCTTTTTATTCTTCAGAGAAAGAAGTGAACTGAAATACACATAAAACAAAAGAACATTTTGCATATGAACAAAATTTCTGTCCAAACTGGGAGCCAAGCACTAAACTCAAATGGAACACAGGTAAAAACCATTAATGKTTTTTTTCCTCATAGTATGTGAAAGGAATTTCTCTTAATTTTGAAAGTTATGTGGTTATTCTGGTCATTGGCCCTACAAAGAGAGTATAGAAAAACCTTCTTCTCTCTCAGCCAGCCATAACTGCATTTTGACAATTTTTAGGATACAAGAAAGTGGTTTGGAGATACACATTTAGGCAAGGGATTTCCTTCAAAACATTTGTATCTATGCCAATACAAATACTCAGCATAAGCTATTAAAAAGCATATGCCTGTGCTTATTTCTTCACATGTGAGTTGTCTCACTGGCTTTAATAAGTGTTTAATTTACAGTGTGCAGTTAGGCATATGTGTAAATCACAGMAAGAATGGAATCTGAATTGAAAAAGTGTTAAGTTTCTATGAGGGATTTCAGTCTACTCTCCCTTCCAGATTTGTAATACTTGTTTTCAACAAAAAAGACGTGACATTGCAGTATGTGCAATTACAAATGAGACTTAAACTGCTCACACCTTCTTCTAGAGATGTACAAACACCTTGAGATATTACTAAAAAATGTATACAGTGCATGAAAATATTACTTCAGAGATTTGAAACATTTCAAGCACACATATATTAATTCAAAATGAATCAGCTATAAATATCTGCAGCTTTAGCAAGAGTTCAAGGGAATATTAGAAAATACCAAGGAGTATTTAAAATAACTTAAGGTACACAGCAGAGAGAGAAAATATGAAACTTGGCAACTAAATTACATAGCTAAAATAAAGCAGAACTATTTCATGGCAAGAAAAATGGTATCACCTATTCAGAGCGGCTGATTGGGAACAGCATGGTTTATGATGATTTGGCCCAAAACTCTTGCATCTGGACAGAGCAGGGCACAACCATAACCAGTACCCTGTTACTGAGTGTGACTGCAGTTCTGCTTTCTGGCCCTGCTGAGAATGAACAAATGCTGTACTAAAAGAACTGAGAGATAAAAGGAAATCTGAAACAACCACCCAAGCACATTTTAAACAATTAAATAAATCCTGGTTATGCCTGCACAGAAGGACAGGATAGGAAAAAAACACAGTCCCAAGAGAAGTCCTTCTGCCCAGAATTCCCATGTGAGAGTGGAGCAGGAACCACTGCCAACAGAAAAGGAGTAGACTTTTTTTTTTTTCTCAGTGAGTGCTGCACTCCAGAGCTGGCTGAGAGCTCAGTTTAGAAGATATCARCTGTGATATCTGCCTTCAGTCTCCACTACGAATTAGATTACCAGATTCAATTTTTGGGTTACACAGGATACAATGACATATTTATGAAAGTGGACATTACTGATGATTTTTAAGGTGGATACAAGGGTCAGCCCCTGGTCCAGTAAAGCTATGGAACAATCTGCCAGGACAAGGAATCCAACCTTACCTCTATACTATATGGATTTGTTGTTGTGAAACACAAACATTTCTATCGGACCAAAACTATTCAATATTTGGGAAGGTTTTATTTTTCTTGAAATAATCTCAGTCATAGAGACATCCGTGTTCTCTAGTGGCAATGAATTCCAAATCTTTATTATGTGTTGGTAGAAAAATATTCCATTATATTAGTTTGAAATATGTTTCAGTTTCTCCTAATATTCCCTATACTGCATCACTTGACTTACTGTCTCTATTGTAGTCATTACTGAATGCACTTTACTGCACTGATCTGTCAACTASATCTGTCACAGCCCATAAAGGAGAGTTGGGGGGTTGAATATCTTTATTAATTTCCATTTCCCATATCTGAATTCTGTAATTCTTCCAAATCCTTAGCACGTTGAGCAAACAGAATTGAACATGAGGCACGGATTTCTTTCCCCTGCTCTGTGCCTCTGTGCTTTCCTGTGGCAGCACAGAAAGACTGAGACTCAAAATGTGAGGTCACTTACACTGTCAGCAAAAGTACCAACACTCCTACCTAGGCAGAATCAGGGAAGGAGGGTGGCAGGGCAGGGGAGTCTGCTCACATTTTAGGGAACTACAACACTCTGCTACATTTTTCAATCCCTGAGGAATCCCTGAGACTCTGTCTCCACGACACTCAGGAAAAGAAAACCCAGCGTACTCAACTTCTAACCTGTGTTCCTCAATGAGAAGTTACAACTAGGTTGGATGAACGTGAATTTTTATTTGCTAAATATCTACGTAAAGTTAGATGCCTGAAGCAGTTACACAAACTCTCCTTTTATCAGATTTAAACAGATGAAGAGTTTTGTAATGAAATCAAATTTTTTCTTTACTGAAAAAGAAACCCAATGCTGTGAACCTTGAGGCTGATACTTTAGTTTTTAGCTAAACACAATTTAGATTGTGTTTCTATAATAAGATTTGCCRTACAGACAAAAAGGGAGTGACATCCACAGATTACTAGGTTAGCTTCTCAWGCTCAGAGGGACACATTGTCTCAGAGATGGTTATTGAGAAAGGAACACAAATAGGACCTGGAGGTGCACCAAGTTGAAGAGTCACCTAAGCAGCAGCTCAAAGAGGAATGTAGGGGGGCGGGGGTAGACAAGTAGCTTGAAACAGCTACTRTCTCAGCAAAATTCAGGGAATCAAACAAAAATAAGAGCTGAACGACTACTTCAAAGAACATATGTGTGAATGAACAATCAAACTTGAGCATTTTGAAAATATTAAATCATGCCTACCATTTGACACTACCATTTGGCACTTTGAAAAGATCATACAGCTTCCTACTCTATGAAACAAACTCTGTGTCTTGCTTTTCTCAGGATCTTTATCACATGCATCACATCAGCAAAGATATAGATGAAACCAAGGGTCCTTAAAAGCTAAAGATGGAAAACGGAGTTTTTCATTACATCTCTGTTTTTCTAATAAAATATTACAGATTCTAGGATTTCAGAATTTAATAGATAAATCAGCTGAGGARTTCCTCATCAAAATTAAGTTAAACAGAAGCCATTTTCTGAAGGCCAGAGAGCAAATTCAGATGGCTAAATCAATTCAAAGGGAATAAAAATGAGAATGAATATRAACAGGAGCTGAGCTAACAGTAAAAAGGCAGAAAATGGTTGCTACAAAAATRTTACAGCCTGAAAGATTTTCGAAATAATCCATGAATTCTGGGCCCTTTATCACAGTTTTTGTTGTTTTTTTTTAATTAGAATTTTCATTAAAACAAAGTTTTCATAGTCGCTTCTTGGCTAAATAAAAGGACATACAACTAATTTAATCTACACGAAAGAATTAGAGCTAAAGAGTGACTTAAAAACCCCAAAGATGTYATATTTTGATAAAATACAACTAAAATTCACTAACTTTGAGCATAAATTAGGATAACAGTTATCAAAGGGTGGACTGAGAAGGAAGGGACCTTAACAACCACCTAGTCCTTACCCCGCTGCCACTGGTGGTTGGTATATTACGAATTACAGCAGGTTATGAAGAAGCCCCTTTCAGATTTTGTCTCSATGCTTGAATTTTACAAGGTTTTAAAAGGTTACCAGGTTACAAAGACCTGAYTGATGAGATGATTCACACGCCCCTTCAACCTCAAGTTGGTCTGAAAGTCTACCAGGAAACACTGAGGAGGAAAGGAAGCCCCGATATCATTCATGCAAACTAATCAAASGTGTGGTGACCATGGCTACCTTTCTACAAGTCTGTCTTGCCAAAGTAATGGCCAGTTTCTTAAAGGGGCTATTATAGTACCTGKAAAGGGAGCAAAAATAATGAAAGGTTCCAAAACATTATAAACTAACTGTGTCTGTCACATAGAAAAACTGTCAGAGAAGCCACATTCCAAAGTATTTGGAATTTCAAATATTCAAACGTTTTTTTCTACCATTCAATATTTTGTCTTTGCTTTCAAGTATTTTAAATTATGTTTGTAATTACATGCTTCTATACCAAYATCAAAACGTACTACAATTTTAGCATAAATTACAGGATTTTTTTAAAAAACAGTGTTAATGAGACATTACTAAATATATAAACAAGAACTTCCATTKTTAATCTCAGACACAAATAGGAAGAAAAGCTTGTTGTAAGTATGATTCAAGACTAAGAAGTACACTACAAATCTAACTACACCAGTATGTAATTGTCTTACAATAAAGCCTTGCAATTATATGTTTTACAGAAAAATATTTTGTCGTCACCTGAACAGAAATGAGTTTTCCTAGACACTTTTTACTTTCAGTTTAAGAAAACTAACAGGAAACCAGGAGAATCAAGTGGTTTTACCTCTAATGTAAAGGAATTCAATTAACATATGCAAAAGCAGGAAATTTTTCCTTTTCCAATCCATATAACAAACAGAAAAAATTAAAAGCTGAGCTGAGCTTTACTAGTCAAACTAATTTTTGGAAGATTTCTGGTATGTAGAACTTCAAAGGCATCTAAGCAGGAAGAAATCTAATTGTCAATTCAAACTCATTTTTTTCAGAGGTCAGCAATTAATTTAATTTGTAACATATGAAAATCTTCCTGTATATCTTTCAACACCTTTATGTATCTAGGCAGCTTTGAAAATCTGTCCCAATATGATGATTGGTTCACTTAATATCTGCCACCAATAATTCTCTTGTCTAATAAATCCTTTAGACTTGTATGAAAATATTTTTCTTATCTATTCAAACTACTTAAGGCTGTTTTTTTTTTTTTTAACAAAAGAAATTAGATATTGTTTTCTTGCATTTGCCTGTAACCCTGATTTATATCCAGACTGTAGTTTGATCCAAACAATTATTTCAAATTCAAATTTCTGCAAAATGACAAATGTAGAATCCTTATTTTTAAGATTATTTTAACTGAGAATCAGAGGTTGAGTAAGACCACRAAATTACTTCTTTTTCAGGAGTCATGGGAGACAGGTACACATTTCATAAATACATTGTCGAGGAGAAGGTTTCTAAGAAAAATCCTATTTCAAAATACTCATGAAAAGCAAGACAAAACCTTGTGKTTTTTTTTTTCTCATGGGTGGTTCAAACCCCAGTTAGAATTGTTGTTTAAAACACTTTGASCGAGACCAGGCTACCCTGAGAAGCAGAATGACTTGAGTTAACTCTACAAAGTCTTATACAAGAACAAGACTAGAATTTTTAACATCTGATCTTCCACTACTGAAGTCAAGAGCAGATTACTATGGATGTCACAGGCCAGGTCCCATCTTGACTCTTGGGATGGCAGAACAGGCCTGAAGACTAGTATGAGTGACTACACAACCACAAAATAGGCAAATTTATATCCATACTCATTCACAGATTGCAATTACATCTTTCTATGCACAGTTTCTGAATTCATGTTACTAAATATATTTTAGCTTTTMTAAGTGTTGCTGATACAGTGCAGGGTGGGGAGAAAGGATAAGCAGGCAATGCAMCTGAAAGGAGCACATTAATAAGTTAGTTATCCATTCCTATAGTAACTTACACCTTCTTCTGGCTCTTTGATATGTAAATTAAAGTGCCTGAAACCAATTTACATTCACATGTATACAGCAGAAACTGGGTGGAAATCTAGATTGGCCGAACTTACAAATTCCAATTTCTTGGCAAGTTAGATATCTCACCTAAAATCTCCTTATCCATTTATACATTAGGAAATGTGGACAAACCCATTATGGAACAGACACAGACCCCATTAGATCAAAAGCAGATCAGTATGCAAGGGTGATAAGCCTAATGAAAACATGGTTTCAGATGGCATATTTTATACTCAGTAGGAGCCAACTGGGACTTCAGAACATGGAAAAAAAAGATAAACAGGGACAAGCCTAAATGCAGAGGGTCCACATACAAACTGTGGGGAGCAGGCACTTCTCAGCAGTTAAGGGAAGGCTGAGTTAACAGCATGGGGATTGTTTTGACTTCGAGCCAAGGCAATTAGGGGACTGCACAGCATTACGGCTGTCTTGACCAAGAAGAACACCAGAATGTTCTACAGAACTGCGCTTTTCCAAGTAGAAGGTGTCCCACTGGCCAARGTTTAATTTTGCTGCTTAACAGTGATATTAAACATTTGTCCAGATCTCAGTATGTGCCTGAGGAAAGAATGGGATGGAGTGTTAAATATACAAAGACTAGSCAGTATTAGCCTTGAATATGTCATCCATTGAATGCATCTGGGAGAAGCTGGACAGAAAACTACAGCCTTTCAAATAAATCCACAGATCACTGAAATCTTGCAATAGTAGCTCTCCCTGAATGCTACAAATGAATTGGATCAGCAGACAACTTTGCAAACAGACACACTGGGTGTGGGTGCACACCCATCCTCCAAACCAGATACTGCCAAGCCACCATGCCAGAAGTGAGTTTTCTCTCTTCTGACTGCATAGTGTTATTTTTACATGCAGTTTGTTGAAAAAAAAATCATCTCCATAGCCTTTGGATAATGAATCCTTTGAACAACTCTAAGTTTGTGTGTGTGTGTGTGTGTGTGTGTGTGTGTGTGTGTGTGATATTGTGACTTTTCTTTCAATGTTCCCAGCCTATATTACAATACTCAACTTGTTCCAAACCCTACAGCAGTTACTTGGAAGACTCCTCTAAGCAGCAGTGAGCTTTGGATCAGCTCCTGGAAAACAAAGCCAACTTAAAGTTTGCCTGCAATGCACACATGTATGCAGGAATCCCACCAAAGGCAGAATAATAAACCTGTCTGCTGACACACAGTGGTACATCCTGCATTTCAACAGAACACAGTGACAYGAGGGCCAACTGGCCACCGAGCTCAGTGGCTCAGAACCAAGAGAAHTGAGCCCCTCTAATGAGGCACAAGGTATTCTGTTTGAAGGCACATGCAGATCCCAAATGAATACACACTGTGCTAGCAGAGTGAGTCACGCTGCATTCCTAGAACGTGTGATCTCCCTGCAGCCTGCTTGGGAGACCGTACCATTGCAATATGCTCCACGAGCTTCTCATGATCCAAATTAATGTAAATTTTTCTGCAGTCAACTGTCTGTTTAAGAACATAAGTAGATCTGTTCAAGATAAAAAAAAAAATATGCATTGAGCTGAACATCCCACCTTCAGCAGATGCTGATAGTGTGTAAGAACAAGGAAATCACAGTGATGTTTGCCCAAAATATTCTTTTATCCTTTCATCTTCAAATGTTAGCTATTTAAACTGACATTTATAAAGAGTAATTCTTTCCTTTGTCACCCCATCCCTTTTGATCATTTCACTTGTTCTCAATCTTCAAATGAAAACTTTATCCATTTGAGAACCTACCCTCTCCTCCCAAGCCTGTCAAGTGTTCTCAGAAAAGAGTTCGATGCCGAACACTTCTGTATGCCTTTTAAAACTGCATGAAAAACTGATCAGCCACATCTCCTATTCCTGAGAGAATTCTAAGACAACAGTGAGGCATGCAAACCCTTTAACTCTCTTCCGTACAATTCCATAAAAGATGATTTTGGCGTGAGGGGAGACCTAAAATTCTTACTGGATTAAAAGTTCATTTTGAATTATGAATACCAAACTATCTACACATCACATATATTGAGAAATTTGTAAGACTTTAATTTTAAAAAATCTTCTGCTTTTAGTAAAAAAAAAAAAAAAAAAGAAAATCATCAATTTGGCATGCTTCAAGATTTAATGGTTTTTCCTCAGAATTTTTAGGATTTACTTTGAAATGAGAMAAAAAGATCTTTTAGGCTGAGATATGTTTCTTTTATTTGCATCTTACAAAATTTTACTGACTCATAATGCATACTGTACTTATTTAAATCATAATATAAGCATATTATAATTAATAAATAATTAGAGCATAGACTCTACAGAACAAATAGCCCAGACATCATTGTGTTATGTAAAGAATTATGTCCCCCAAGAGTCTACAAAAAGTTGACAAAATCTTTAGCACTTGAGGATACTATGGAACACAGACAAGAACATCTCAGGAATGTAAACAATTCCTCTTACAAATAATTTTCAACAGTCCTAAAATGAGAGGAAGTCATTTCAGTCTGTTATTTCTAGATATTTCTGCTCTTTTCTGACACAAGTGGTAAGTTGTCATAAAGTCCAGCTGCTGTAATGGTATGTTTCTGTGTGTTTGGGAGGGATGAAGAAACAAAGCAACTTCCTATCACATGCCTAACAGCATGGAGAACGTGATTACAAATCCCTTTATCGTTTCTAAAAAGCCACATAACTGTAATGTAACTGTGCTGTTTTCTAGGAGGAAGAGGTTACATAAAGGTGTTGCTGGAATACACTACCTTCTCCAGTCACCACTGCTGACAAAGCTGTGAAATTCTTTGGGGACAACTGCTGTGTGCCACTGAAGAATATTACAGTTACCTCAGCCTAGGACTCGATGATCCTTGTGGGTTCCTTCCAACTCAGAACATTCTGGGACTCTGTATTTGCTCCTTCTCTCATCCAATGAGGCCCAAATGTGGCAGGATACAAAAATTGCATTCAGGAACTGCTCTGTGCTGCAGATTGTTACTGATACTCCTCAGCATCAACAGCTCTTGTTCTAACTTTGGTCTTTTGATTCTTTCTGAAGCAAAATGATTTTTCAACAAGAGACAATGAAGGGAAACCAAATATTCATGAAATGCTGGAACTAAAACAAATGGCAGCTCCTTCAAAACAAATACAGATGGCAGGTGAGCCTGGCCCAAGAGGCTAAAGAAAAAACACTCTGCGAGCAGCAAATAATCAGGTCTGCATTTGGCAAGTGAGCACAGAGTGGTGCTCTGCTCATTAATGGAGATAAAGGCAAAGAAGTTCAYTCCTCATGTGAGACTTGAACATTTGTGGCAGGAACCCTTAGAGATCATTTCTCCTATGCCATCCATGCTTCTTTGACAAACTTCTGTTATGGCCAAGCGCGCAAGTACTTCTAAACACAAACACTAATGTAATCCACAAGAAGATGGACATTACAGCAGAAGTTGCACAGATGTGAGCACATGAATGCATATAAACATAGGTGTGATAGCATAGACCAGCCCAAAGCTTCACACATTTTGGGCAGAACCTCAATAAACTACACCTACATTGATTGCCTCTAAAATATACTTGTGATAATTAACTACAGAAACAAGAATTTATTTCTGGAAGAATGAAGGTGACTGGTTATATAAAGATTGAATCAAATGAAATATTAACAGAACAGTTAGTCAAGAGAAAGAGGGATAATATTCTGCCTTAAAATTTGAAAAATACATCAAACTCAACAAAATAAACATCATGGATAGCACAAAACRCCCCCACAACACAGCTTCATGAAAAGCACTGCTCTTCTAAAGTAGGTCTTTTCTTAGAAACAGACCAGACGCAGCTTCCATTTATTATTTATGGTGCCTTGTGTCCATGTCAGCTCCTGATTAATAATTAAAATTAATCTCATTAAGGCAGATTTCATTACAGGATAATTTAATTAAATGATGAATTGGCTCCCAGATGTCACCACTTGTGCCATCTTTTAAAAGATGCTGCTGATGACACAGATTTACAAGGGTTTAGCCCTAACCTAAAAAGCTACATTATTTAACAGATTTATAGCAATTTTCATAAGCAAAGCACACACCATGAAATATAATTTAGAGAAGGTGAGACAGGCACTTCCAAGTATAAACAAAGGTATATGGCTGTCTCTGTACGGCAAGGGGAAGTATAAGAAGGTCAGCTCCAAGTTCCTTAAAAAGAACTCTAACYTCAGAACTTGTGAGAATCCTACATACCAGGATTGTGAGCAACTTCCTCCTTGTAGCACAAAGCAGCTGAGACAGCTGCAAAAGAAAATTATTTCAGACAGTTTAACAGAAAATTASTCTAAATTTCCAAATTCAGTATCTCAAGAACCACAGCAAACAGATGAGTGAAAACAAGAATTGTCTCTGCTAGCAGAGGGAGATGAACCTCGCTGTTCTACACTTCCCACTACYCTTTTCAAAATGCTATCCAGGTTTTCTCTTGATAATTAACTAAAAAATGAAACAACAATCCAGTGGAATAGCCACTAGTGAATCAGCACTATCAAAAGAGGTCTGATGGTGAGGGTGTTTCACAAGCCACAGAACAAACAGAACAAAGAGGAGAGGTGATGCCAATTAGTGACATAAAATGCTGTGACTTGAAGGTTCAGAATAGTGGGAAGTTGTTTTCTTTTATATTTCTCCAGTGTCCTGCATCTCAGTGACCGTTTATGTTCCAGAAAACTTCCCAGAACTTTTTAAAAGTCTTACTGTAAGGAAAAGTGAAAAAGTATGAAGCTGAATTATTAGAGTGTACCACTCCAACATGAGCATTTGTGGGTTAGGAGTGCTGCTCCCAGGCAACTGCCTCTGCCTAAGGCATGACCAGCAGACTGCTCTCGATCTGCTTTACCRAAACACAGTTTAGTATATGAAAAGAGCCACATATGTTTATGATCACCAAATGATCTCTGAATATATCAGACATAAAGGTGCAAGTTATCCTTCAGAACTGAAACATTTCGGTACTGACACAAAGCCACCAAGAATACTTTGACTGTTGAAGCTGGACTTCTCTTGGGTGTCCTTAACCCATTCCAACCATCTGAACTCAGGCACAGGACTGCTGTTAATGAAGCCCTCAGTGACAGAACATCACTGCTCCTGTTTCTTTTTGGGAACAAGCAACATAGCACTCACTCACAGGTGACATATCTGGCAGCTATTTGATCACCAGACAATCTTATTGTAACGATGCAGGTACCAAGGGCTAAATCTTGAATTACTGTCTTAGATATTTAGAATAAATARAATCTCACAGATGGACACAGATCAGATGTATCTCCCAAAGGCCTTAACTACCTATGCCCCATGAATTCATAGAATCATAAAATAACCTGAGTTGGARRAGAACCCCAAGGAGCAWSGAGTCCAAMCCCTGGCCCTGCACAGAACCACCCTAAGAATCACACCYTGTGCTTGGGAGCATYGCCCCTGCACTTGAAYRCTGTCAGGCTTGGCACTGTGGCCACTTTCCTGGGAAGCTTGTTCCAGTGCCCAGCCATCCTCTGTGTGAAGAACTTCTTCCTGATAKCCAACCTAAACCTCCCCTGGCACAACTTCAGGCCATTCCCTTGGGTCCTGTCCCTGGTCACCACRSAGAAGGGATCAGTGCCTGCCCCTCCTCTTCACCTCAYGAGGAAGTTGTAAATGCAGTGAGATCTCCCCTTAGTCTCCTCCAGGCTGAAYAGACCAAATGACCTCAGCTGCTCCTCATACAGCTTCCCCACAAGGCCCTTCACCATCTCTGTTGCCCTCCTTTGGAGATTTTGAATGGCTTTTATGCRAAAGTGAGACAGGTAGTGAGCAGAGTAGTATATCTCAACATCCAAAACTGCACTGCTCAAACCCCTGCTTAATAGGTGTAATTCTTCAGAAYGTCATATCTCTTACTCTGCACAAAGCCAGAAATGTCTTAAATTGAAAAACTGATGAAACTCTTTCGGTTTATCTCCATGGAGCATCACAGAATCTTTGTGATTCTTGCAAATATCACAGATTCTGCATTGTTCCTTTTCAAAACTATAGAAAACATACAATTGCTCCTCCTTATTTAAAAAAAAWAGGGAAATTACAATACTACTGTGCAGCTTTGGAAATTTCATATATATACATACAAATGTATAAAACATATATAAATATACATATAATATGCTCTAAATCATTTATTATCTGTATGAATTTTTAAAGGATTCATAAAAATCATTCAAAGATTACAKAAGCAAACACCTATGTTCTACAAATCTGTTCTAACCCTCTCTTACCATCTGCAAAATTAAGACATCCATCCTTCAAAACCTTTTGACTAGATTCTTAGCAACAAAATAGGACCCAAAACAGGAAAGACAGAAAGTCACAGTTGATTTTTGTCAGTTCCACTGATTTTTGTCATTCCACTGTATGTTTTAGCATCTTCTTTTCCTACAGCTACATTTGAGTTACTGTGAGGCACTGGTTCATTTAATAGCTCATCATCAGAAATTATCATTGCCATCAAATTTTGAGCATTATAATATGTATCTCTTTATCAAAATTACAATTTATCTGCTGAAAATACTACCTACCAAAAAAAAAAAAAAAAGGGGAAAAAAAAGCATAAAAGCATCCTTTTTTTTCTGAAATTCCACAGCTCTATTCATTTGAAAAATGAGAGGGGAAAATAATCACACTTAATTGTTCTTCTGGTTTCAATGTTTTTACTAAGAATTTTATTAGTAGACAGGAGTAGTTTTATAAAAATAACATAACATACCCTTTCCGGGATTTTTAYCACAATTAAAACTGTTAAAACATTTAAAGCTGCTTCTTCATGTCTCCAGTTTCTCACTCCATCTACCTTTCCACACATTTGGGCTCAGCATATTCCTTCCAGTCTTTTAACTACCACAGAAACCTCWGCATACTCCTACTTTGTACCACTACATGGTGCAGGCATTCTTTCAAGAGGTAACTTTTCTGAAAAAGTGTCATTACGAAGGAGAAAAACAAAGGCAAAACAAAATCTGACATTCTGGATTGACAGCAAATCTAGACAAAAATATCTGTTACAGAGACATTGAAAATAAAAGTGATTTTCCTCRTCTTATTGTGCTTTTAAGATAATATAGTAGCGAGCAGATTAAATTATATTCTTTTTTCTCTTTCTTAAAGAAGCCTTTGGCAAAGTCCATTTGTGCTTGCCAGACTACACACCTCCTGGCTTTCCTCTCACACAGTAGGAAAAAGAAATTAAAATGGGATGGATGGTTGCATGCTCAGATATCTGTCATCCTATTTTCTTGAAGAATTAYAGTGTTCCTTATGGTAACCTTACACTAAACTAAGAAAAAATTTTGAGGCATTATCATGGAGTTCTAAAGATGATGATGCTTGAACACCAACCTAACTGCTGTACAATTAYGGGAAAACACATTAATCCTATTTATTTGAGCCAGCAGTTTTGCCCACAGTCCGTAGAACTCTGTACTGGTGGTTTAAGAGAGCAGCAACTACAAATTCAGTYAATTCCATATTATTGTAGATCAAAATGGTGCATCAGAAATTACACTCTGGTCACTAAACTAAGGTGGGGGAATGGAGCTGAATTTGTTTTCTCACATACCTCATTCACTCTTGATTCCATCTATACTTGTGTTTTTCTGATGGAAAAGCCTTTTCTCCAGGAAGGAATGAATGCAACTGAACACAAGCTGAAAGTATGCAAAGATACAGGAAGAAGAACTACAGAGACCACAGCCACCCTGCYTTCAAACAGATAATTATAATTACAGAAAAAAATAATTTAATACTAATTATTGACAAATCCAAAGGAAGAGAGATGCCACATTTTAGACAACACACCTGAGTGATTTCTTGGACCAGTCAGAAGAGGACAGCAGCATTTGATGCTTGGTACTTCAGGCTTTTTTTTGAAAGATTTGGGGGTTTTAGGCATTCCCTGCCTTTAGAATGATAAAATCACAGAATAGTTTGAGTTGGAACGGAGCTTAAGATCATCCAGTTCCAACCCCTTCACCACAGGACATCTCACTAGCCCTTTGAGGAGGGCAGTGCTCACCAGTGACATGAAAAAATGCTCCTACAGAAATGAGATATGTAACTGTTTTCCACCAATAAACTGCTAGACCCAAGAACAGAAATGGAAGGGGAAGAGCAAAAAGACTGGAAAAGGAAGAGGATGCATCTGCTTCTGTAATTCTCAGTCTCTCAAAGCTCTGTTTAAAAAAGAAAAGCTTATTTCACCTCTTGGGAGMTTTCCATCTCCTAAGGATATTGATTATGATTTCTTTACATTTTTTTCTCCCTGGGAATAATTTTATTTTATACCGTACATAGTTATGGGATCACAAGTAAAAATAAATAGCCTTCTAACCAACTCTTCTTTGAATGTCTTTCCTGAAGTTTAGCAAATAAATGAAGTTATCTTAGCACAAATGATTTCTTTAGAGAATTGTTCAAATTACCTCAATTCATCAGCAGGCCAAGAAATTAGTAGGTATTTGTTTTGCCATTCACTTTTACAGATAGAACAGAGCTCTGCATCCACTGGATACAAAAGTGAAACAATAATTCATTTACATTTTGATATAAGTATTTTCCCCTCAGAGCAATTTTTTCTGGCATCCATCGAATAGTAAAACCAGTATTTTCATTAAAAGCTTTCTATTACTTTTTTAGTAATGTTCTCTGAAGATTCAAAAAACTTAATTATTAATAAAGAGCTGAAAGTATGTTAAGGTGGCACTGATGATCCAAATCTTGAAAAAGTAAGGATTGATAATGTTATTTTGGACTTTTTTAGTAAAATACATGCTGCCAAAAATATGTCCCGATTTCTAAGGATGAACTTACAGGAGACTGAGCAGGGAAATTTAATTCAAGAAGTACCATTCTGAAYTTTTTTCCTAAAAATGTGGGTTTGAGTCAGGTTCTTTCCATCAATGCCTTGTCAGTTTTGCAGGAATTAGGTGAATAGGTAAAGCTTTTTCCCATTTTCTGCTCAGCTGGGAACTTAGGCAATGCTTCTCCATTACCACAGTCTCATTCTGAAGCCACTTTAATTCTTAATGCCTTAATCACTTGTGCATATTAAATTATTTAAAATGTGCTCTGAACGACAAAGGAAAGAAGGACCTTCCTTTGCAGCTAATGAAGCAAAGGAAAGTTCTGGTTTCGCAAAACCTGTAGGGTTGAATGGTCAGCTGAGGAAAGATGCCCTTGAAAGTTTGTTTTATGCCTTTTGCCTTATTTTTCTACTTAGAGAAGAGGGAAATAAAAAATGGGTGAAACAGAAGCTGCAGACTTGTAATCTTGTAAGAAATTTCTTTCTGAGAGGATATCATTATTTTTCTTGGTTACGTTAACTTGTAATGTCTCAGGATCGTCTTCATATTTAGCAGCACCTCAAGGGATACAAAAATGAGGTTACTGCTCCCATGTGATCACAGCCCCATGGGCCCCAAAGGTTGTATAAGGAAACTGTACATGCCCTACAGACAACTCCTCCTAAAAGGCTGGAAAACAAATAGCAGGCAGAAATACCATGAAAAGGGAGGAATCCAAAGCTCACTCTTTGCTACATGAGCTACAGGCAGGGGTCTCTTGCAGGGTTTAAATGTGCAAAAAAAAAGAGCCAATGACCACGTTGAGGTGGCACATGGGCATGGCAGGTGGRCCAGTGGCTGTGCCAAGCCTTTGAACAACCCACAGGGCTGCAAAGCCATGTCCMAACCCACACATTGACTGCTGCTAACTAGGGGAAGCTCACAATCCATTTTACCTGCCCAAAATTTTCATAAATGAGACTAAACACAGAGATGGTAATGTTCACCCAGCAAGTACTACCAGCCTTCACAGAGAGAATCCCACGTTACCGCAGAATACAACTTAACAAAATGGAAAATCAACTTTTTTTCCCACTCATCTAAAGATCCTTTCTGATATAYGTAATGTTTGTAATATTCGATTACATTGCCAAATATAAAGAATTTTTCATGTGTCATGAATGCACAGAAAAATCTTGATTATTGTGCATTTTTTTCTATTAAATACTCAGCAGAGACCTCAAAGGAAAGAGTGGAACCTACCAGAATTCTCAGAAATGGCAAGTAACATGCAAACTGTAGAGTTTATGTTACTTGAACAACCTGCCAAAACTAGACACCAAACAAATCTTGAAGCATATTTGAATTTCATGTATAGACAACTACTTAAGTGCAGTAAATATAATAACATTTGCGATTTTGTGATTTGTGACCTTTTCTTTTCCTTAGTAGAAAGGCAACAACACTAAATCAGCAATACATTATTACTACACATTATAGAAATTATCAAGGGTGAAATCAAATTTATTRCAGCTGTAACACTTCCAAAAGAGAACAAGAATCTGAATCTGTGCCAAAGAACACACTTTGGGCAGTTGATCACATGATCTTCGAAATAACTAAATTAATTTTGTTGTAAAAAAACCCTAAACTGCACTAAAKACCAAAACCAAGGCTACAGAAGTTATTTCCACATTGAGAAAAAAGCTTTCTWTAATTTCTTCTAAGAGTTTCCATGGCATCTAGCTTTCTAACATGAAATGCAAATCTACTTTCTATCAATTACAACCTGAATTCATTCAAAACAAAGGGATTTAAACGAAGAATACCATAAATATAAAGTCTAATTCAGCTCACAGACGAATGCACTTTATCAAAAACTGAAATCATCTAGAGCAGTTAGAGCAAGGAGACTTCCAAAAAGCAGTGAAAGCGGAAAAAAACTGGTTTGTCTTCTAATATCCACCCCCAGAATGTCCCAGGTGGGAGATTACAGCCCACATGCCAGTTACTCATGGGCTCCAATTCAGAAAAGCATACCTACTCAGGAAAGCACTTAATTAAGCACATGCTTATGTGCTTTTCTGAATCAGGTCCATAGTACCATAGGAAATGGGTATAACAGACATAAAATGCATGAGTAAAAGTAACTGAGAACTTCGTTCCTCAGCATAATCTTTCATTTCTGTACCTTTATATTTTTAAGATATGGTGCATTGCTTAAAACATAGAACAGCTGAGAGTACTACCCTGTGAAATGTAGCATGGTCAAAAGGAGACCTGAGTATAATCACATCCCAGGACCCATGTAGTATCTCACATGGCCAAACCACTGCAAAAAGTGTTGTAAAACATGCAGAGAACCTTTTTTTGTTGAGTTTCTTTTTTTTTACATTATTTGATTTTTCCAGCAGATGGATATCTTCGGGCATATTGGTATAATGGGCATAAAGGGCTGGTGGCCAAGGAGCTGTTTGTCACATGTTTTGGACCTACTGATGCACACCCCGTTAGAGACAGCATGCACAGGAGGGAAAAGAGGGAGGAAAGGAGGGAAAGAACTCTGAAAGTGTTGGTCAGGCAACAGGAAAAGTGTCTTCAAGAAGGTCATGCATTCTTTTCTCACTAGCAGCATTACAAAGCAAAAACTTCGCATTTTCCCTTCCTTTCAGTGCTGCTCTCTGAGAAACCCAGAGCTGGWAAAGAAGGTGGCCACCAGCAAGCAAAGCTGCTCAGCGGCTGCTTTGGGCAAAGCAGGAAGCTGAACGAGGACACTCAAGGGGCCAGATGGATTAAGAGCCACTGGCAATGTCTGAAGAATGCCACGTTTAGATACGCTGTCRTATCTGCATGTGATTATAAGCCAGCAGGAAAACCTTGCGGTCTGCACTGGGGAAACCCAAGTCTTAGAGCAGTAATTACGCCTACGTATGTGAATACCAGACCCCTCATTTAGTTTCAAATAACTGTTTTGCTAAAAAGGGATACCTTTTTCACCTAGTTCACACTGGTTTTCTATCACTAAATAATAATCTTAAACTGAATTAAGTAAGTAACAGCAGAACCATTCAAAACTTTATACTGAGAGCCACAAAGTTTAAAAATATGCTGCTGACCACAAGAGCTTTGATCAAAGAGATAAAAGCTACATTTGGAATCTCCTTCAATGCAAGAGAAATGTAATTTTAATACATACCGCAGTTTTATTCCTTGGCAATTTTTATTAACACTGAAAAACAGCAGAAATTTTATTAAGTACTGGATACTCTAAACCTTGTATTTAACAAACTCTCACAATATTACTAACATATTTCYGCAATCAGTCAATCTATTAAAATGCAGAGGGCTTTGTACAATTCAATTGTACAAAATTGCTTAGAGTTACTAAGCATATTTCAAATTAATCTTGAAAGACTGAAAGCCATGGTAATGTGATATTAGTTTTTAGTTAYACTTACCAAATCATAACATCATGCAACTAAACCAACAGAACAGTCTGTGAATAGGCAGCCTTCATGAAGTGARATGCTGATGGCCAACCCAAACCTGTGTAATGGAAAGGTGTGTATAACCTGAGCATAGTACAGGGCTGCAGATGTACTTCAGGGAGAGCAGCAAGGTTCTTGTCAAGTCACAGCAGCATGACAAATAGGTAGGACAGAAATAGCAGAGGGCTGCAACTTCTGTGTACCTATTAATGCATTGCTACCCTAGTCTGACTTAGAGTTTCCRAAGGCTTTACTTATCTTCATGCAATAATCACTGAAGGATCTCTACAGGATCACGTATCAAGTCACAAACCCATGCAATMATGCAGCAGTTTCTCTACTGTGTGCTTTCACTATGGCAAATAAGGATGCAGAAGTCCTTCTTCTCTGAGTGTGACGACTGTAGTCTAATATTTACTCTGTTAGAGGTTGTTTCCTTCTTGCAGTCCTCAAAGTCCATCGAATCCTACAGCCACACTAATTACAAATAGTCTGTGCTGGATTTTCATTTTTCATCATTATTTTCTCCAACTGATTATTAGCACCAGTTTTTCCTACTAGCTGATATACAGACACAGCAGGAATTTACAGATACATGCTAGGCACACATGCTATTGCAATTCAAATATGATGGATTAAACTTTCAAAAAYTTGCCAGATTTTCTCTCATCCTCAGATTGAATTTGCTCAAATGACAAATATTTCCAGTATGAACTACAAAACACTGGCACATAAAGTGCACACACCTGTTAATTCCACTGCATAATACAGTGAAAGATCTGTAGGGTTTGTTTTGGTTACCATGTATTTTGTTTCTTTGTTCACTGCTATTTTGGTAGCCATGAATTTTCTACTGAATTGGCAGATGTTTGCTGGCTTATCAAAATTCAAGATTTAAATTTTTAACCTACTTCAGCATTTAAAAAGTGGCGCTTTTTGGTGGAGATGTAACAGATGTTAAAACCAATTAATAAAAAACAATCTTCAATCCATTTCCACTAAATTTTATACTTAAGRATATTTACACTGACAACGAGAGTGAAAAGTGTGTTTATGTGATATGGAGGTAGATGAGGATAGAAAGATGGAGTAGACACGGTATTTCCCATGCTTTCCTATTACACCACCTAAACCAGAACCCTTTAATGCAAATTGTGTCACAATGATTTCTACTTCTTTGCAAGAAAAAGGCACATTTTTGCTACACATCCCRAGTGAGCACTGAGTGAAGAAAGCACATGCTGTCATTAAAATAATGTGTATTAATAGGTCTCTTCAAGCAACCAAAAGAAGTACAAAATTTGAAGGATGGTTGCAAGCCCACATGACATCTACCCAGTAATGCATCCATTCGGTGAAAAGCAGTGCCAAATACTACACACTGCACAATACCATTATTGAACTTTTTGTATTCACTTTTTATTAATGCAGAATAGTCCTGTCTGTTCCAGGTATGCAAGAATGATTTATTCCATCATTTGCTTTCTGTGTGGAAGGCAGCCTGCACCTTCTCCTAGATTCTAAGATAGAACTTTTCTCCATTTCCCCCTTTAATCTGACATGATTAAGTCTCTGACTTACAGGGCATTATAACCTCACAGTATGTACCACATGTTGTTAAATGGGAAGCCCTGGGAATAAAGCCAACTCACAGTGGAGTTCATGGATTCAAACTCACAAGCATACCTTAGAGTCTGGACTTGGGTAAATCAGTCATTGGGCTTCTCTAATTTGAACACAGGCATTTTCTTCTGGAAAAGYAGAAAAACCCCACATTCAAACTTCTTATGGATAAGAAGACTGCAYAGTCTTTTCCTCCAGCTGGACAGAGCTCACTGTAGACCAAGAGGTGGAAGACAATGGCAGGAATTATTCTGGTCTTCATATGACAGTAATCTCTCTGTGTAGCCAAGTGCAAAGGCCTCATCTCTGCAGCAGTTTTGGTAATAGAGAGAAGAGGTCTTCATCACCATCACAAAAMCCCTTTATTGACAGAGATTTGCACACAAACCTCTGCTACCTGCTTTGCACTATGGCATCTGCTAAAGACTGTTTTCTAACCCCAGATTTTAAGGTTAACTATTTACAGTTCCCTAAGAGAGATATAAAGAAAGACATGAAAAAAATCCCAACTGTAAATAAAAATTAGGCAGCTGGAGATTTTGTCTGCATATACTAAAATGTATGTGCCTCTAATGAGCTTCAAGACTTACATAATGGCCTGATTGCCTGAGATACATTCTTTGTTAAGATTAAGCTCAAAAGCCACCACTGATTAGCAGCAGAATAGTAGGGACTGATTCTCCCATTCTCTCCCAGCAGCTAGTGGTATAGGGTAAGTGAATACTTGGACCAGACAAAGTTAGCTCCAACCATCAGACGATGTTCCATCAGCCTCTCCTAGATGGCATTCATTTCATTTTTCAAGCATTACTCAGTCACAGCACTTTGATGTTTTGCTACAGCAGAAGCACTGAAAAGTATAAAAAATGAAAAGTAAACACAGTGGGTTAGTGAAACCAACAGCCAAGGAGCTGTGTCTGTGTTATTCACCCCAGCAGGCAGCATTACTGCATTTCTCTTTTCTACATTACAGTGTWGACTTGGTTAAAGTATCCTCAGAGTCATCATTTACACAGTTGGATACTCTTCCCCCCATGGATGCTATTTTCTATCTTTCAGCACAAAAAAATTGCAAGAAAATCACCCATAGCCCATATATTCCTATGCATATTCTCCATTGTTAATTTTCTCTGTGAAAATGTAAATTTCCTAAAAGAACTGAACTAGGTATTGCAGATGTTGAAATTYTTTCTTATCTTTTTCTGAAACCATGCTACCAGCAAGTATAATTTCTGAGCCCTGTGAAGCACTCAGCTGAAAAATTCAAATGTTTTGAAACACTGCACTGTTCCTGGTTGGGCACTGTGTCACATATTCACTAAAGGCCTCAAGAATGTCCCTGGAGATTTCTGGAAATCAGAAGACAGCTACTTGGTCAGCTCCTGCTCTTGGCATGTGCCAGATGGATTTCTGTAACTGGTGATTTTAAAGAAGCCATGCTCCAGCCCTTTCACA
Organism: Malurus melanocephalus; assembly: GCF_030028575.1. Lineage (NCBI taxonomy): Eukaryota > Metazoa > Chordata > Aves > Passeriformes > Maluridae > Malurus > Malurus melanocephalus. The sequence continues at coordinate 1,765,579 of NW_026623270.1, read as the reverse complement.
ACCATCTGGAATCCTTCCTCTTCAGTGCACATCATGTTAGGTGAAACCAGATAGCAAGGAATATAGCACTGACCCGGGATAATTAAATTTCTTTCTCAGCTCCATAATCTTACAGGTAAGCTTGTTGAATTTTGCAGCATGATTTGCAGATCCACAATCAGGTCCTATCTGCAGCACTGTCTGACTATGATTGCAAGATCAGTTACAAATGGAACTCAAGGTAGACATAACATTTTACAGAGTTTTTTTTACCTGCACAGTAGGCATGAGAAATTCATTCATCCACTAATGAGCATGCAGTACAAGCTTTCTGACCATTACAGCCCGGTTTTTATCACTCTATGTTTTAGTATGTTGACCACATCAGGATTTCCTTCTCTGAAAAAATACACAATTTCCCATGCACCACAGAACATGAAAGTAGCAATTAGCACAATCTAAACATTCTTCTTTTTTTTTCTCCTATTTTTTTCCAAGTGCTGACAGAAGCATTTGGGGCAGTAGCTCTGCTTGACACCCTATGGATAGGCCTTCAACAATAGGTGAATTTTACAGCTGCAGAACTATGTTGCAATCAGGCTCCAGATATGTATTCAATTTTGTAGATGTAWCTGGTTAGCTACAGCTGCATTGATACAAAATTTTCCAAATGCCAATATTCTAAGTAACTCTAAACCTTCTTTCACCAATACACAGGAATTTAGAAAAAAATACAGAGCAGATCTGTAAACTGTCAACTGGAAACAAGTCACTGCTTCAAACCCTATTATATTTTGTGGGATGTCTTGTTACACCATTATTCAGTCTAACTTACCACAGCTCAACACCAGGGCTTTCAACAGAACTCTTTATATGGTTAATGTCCAAAACAGAAGATATCCAGCAGCATCAGAAAAGCAGATGAAGTGTATCATTATTATTGCAATACATCTGCTTCCACAGGCATATTGTAAAATACAGTTTAAATTACATGAACTGTGAGATTTTCAGTAAATAGTTCAGTATAAGGGTCTCAAAACATTAGCTAATTCTACCCTGTTTAATTCAAAATTAGGTATTATTTCAATATGGGAAGTTCAGGTCACCGTTAACTCTTAATGTATTTGCCTTYATCAAAATTGAGTACTATTGAACTCTAATATTAAGAAGATAGAACTGAAGAGTTTATGAATAATCACCAATGATGCATCACATAACTGCCCTTGATCCTACAAGACTATTTCCTCTACTTCTACTTTCAAATTGCAGTTAACTTCAGATTAAAGCTATTATCTTCCAAGGAAAATGTATAATTTTCCTTCAATTAATCAAACTCTGCATTCATTGACTTGAAAGCAAGTTATGCATGAAATGCAATATGGTATCAGCTTCTTGAAAGYCTATGATTTTCACTTGTGATGTCCCAAGGAGTATGGTGTAAATTATCATTTTAGTACAGTTTAATAAACATTTCATTTGAAACAACAAACTGACTCTTTCACCTTCAAAGCTATGGGATGAGGGGATAAAATTAATTTCATTTTTCCTAAACTTCTAGATGCAGGTGCCACATTGCAGAGGCTACAAGTTAATCATTAGTTTTACACTGAAATGGTAAAAAAACCCATGAAAATTCATTATCAAAGCTGTTTAACCTGTGGAGGAATTTGAGAACATGACAGACAAGCAGCTGGACCACAGGATAAACAGAGGGATATCTGCACATCTGCAGCCCAACAAATCTCCAGTACCACCACAACCACTACTACTACATGGAAGAAAAAGTACATAGAGAAAGACATAAACAAATAYAGCCTTAAGATTATTTAGCATAAGCTGAACATGTGAATGTGCTAATGACTTGAGCCCAGTCTGAGTAACTAATCTCTTGAAATGTAGGTAACAGATACGTGATGGAACCTGCTAACCAGTAGCTCAGTGTGTGTATCAGAAACTGATTAAATGTATGTAAAGGGAAGCTRTAGTTGCATTTAAGCTCCTGAACACTTACAGCCCTGCATACAGCATCTGTGCTGGACTTCCCTGAGAGCAGAGGCTCCTGTGTCTGGTGCAGTGAAGGCTGAGTGAATGCAGTTCATGAAATTAAAAGGGTCCTGGAACGGTCTGTGGCAACCAGGATATGCAAGAGTGAGCAAGTGAAGCTCGGATGCCCCAAATGCATCAGGGCCTCTCACGGCCAGGCTGTTTGTATAAATAGAGTTAATAGTGGCTGAAGTGAAACACAGGATGCCAACTATTAGTTATGTAACTATATTAACTATAACATTGCTCCCTCTGATGGTAAAACCCACTGAAGGATGGAAATACTCCACACATTTCACTGCAGAATTATTTTCACTGTTTCAAAAACTCATACTATCAAGTTTATTTCACAGCTGAAAGAAAACAAAAAATAGCAGAGGAAATGACATCCCATTCTACTCAAGCAAAGGCCCACCCTGCTGAGAAAGCATTGTGCTTCATTTAAGGCAGAGGCTGCTGGAAGAATTTTAACAGAGTAACAATCTTTGTATGGGCGGAAAAAACAGCAAGAAGAGGCTGTTCCAACTGCTCGAGAGCCACAATGAGGATCGTCATTTAGTGAGTAAGCTCTTTTTCATGCTTAATCCTACTGGGCTGGTAAATGTACAAATCCTATTTGCTCATAGATAGTAAAAACAATCCCTGAGAAACAGTTGAAGCACAGATTACTYACTACTGTTCTTTTAATTATAATCATAGTTTGACTTTTTAATGGAATGGATTTAGAATCTACACTGCCATGTCCAGCAACACAAGGTTCCCAGGCTGTGGGCTGTTACTTTGTAAATCCCCAAAATGCTCAGRTGGCAGCCCAAAGCGTTTCACTACAAGCCGTGAGTAGTCCCACAGGGAAGGCGACTGCATCACAAACTTGAAAACTGTATAATTTTGAATACATCACTGAAACTTGAAAACCTGTATAATTTTGTTACAGCATTGCTAACTGAAATAAGAAAAGCGTTATTTTTCATTTCAGAAAATAAGCAATGTTTGCTTTAGCTCCTTCTCTTGTATACTTTGACTAGATCACAAAAAGAAAAACTTCATCTGGCCCAGGACCAAAGACTAAAAATTTAAAGCCAAGTATCATTTCTCAGAAACAGGAACAACTGATGACCTGCACTACAAAAGATGCTCTTCATGACAGAAAGGCCATTAGTCACTGCTTCCAGTACCAAAACCAAACCAAACCAAAACAATAAAAAAATTCATGGTCAGTTAACTTCCATCCCTCTGCTGTTAACATACAGAGAAGAAGAAAAGGTTTGCTCAGTCTTGCCTTAAATACACTTAGTGTCTTAGTTTCTCAGCTAGAGCTTGCCTTCACAAGAGTAACATTCCAACAGGAAACTGAGTCTCAGATGCAAGATGCTTCATGTTTGGGCGGGTGACCACTTTGACTAAAGCACGATCACTGCTTGAGTCCAAGTGCTGCCAGAAGGAAAAGCGTGCTGCCATGACAATATTCTCATAGGGCATCAGGTGCTGCTTTCAGGAGCATGGAGGAGGATGAACCAATCTTAAAACATAYTGTTTCGTTAATTAATAAATACAGAAATAAACAACATGAATTTCACATAGTTATCCCAATGGGATCCTCTGGGACAAATTCTGCCTTAAGTTATATTATGRCAAAACTATTTCCATTCGCTGTAGCCAAAATATTTCAATGCTTCTAATCCTCCTTCTTTACATTGCTAAAGATTTAACCTAATATAAAAGAGGACAAGGATGTGAGTGCAATTTAATGGGTCTGCATGWGCCCAGTGTGTTTAAGACATACTTTATAAAATATGAAATTAGATTCTTTGCCTAGTGTCATTTGATGATTTAAAAATTATTTAACATTTCTCCCTGTCATTCTTCTCTTTTTCAATATAAGTTGACYTGCAAGTCAACCACTTGGATACAGAGGTAGAGCTCAGATAAAAGTTACTATAACAAGAAGAAAGAAACCGTGACTGTTACGTGATGCTGAATAAATATTAGCCATTGCCACAAATCATTCAGATGTATTTGCCTGTAAAATATTTCTGAAATTATTGCTTTTATTTTGTACTGTATTTCTAAGTATTTTCCAGTAAAGTATTTAAGCACATGCTTAACTTAAAGCAGATGAAAAACCCCATTGATTTCAGTGGGCTTAATCACATCCCYTAAGTCCCACACATTCTTCAACACACTGCTGCATCTGGACTTTTTACAATAATCAAATGAGTATAAACCAAATGTATGTTCAGTGTAATCCATGCTTTTCATGTGAAAATGTAGACTTGGTTATTTAATAGGCATGAAKGCACTGGGCTTTTAGCCTCGCAAAATGAAAAAGCTAGAGAAGATTGATTTAGTGTCATGTTGTGGAATATTTTGTGTGCATTACAAAATCCTGACCCCTTTTGACTGAAGAAGAAAGTATTTCTGAACATATTAACTTCACCTGGACACTTCTAAAATCAGAAGCCTAAGATGATGTAAAACATTGTGCTAAGGAAACTTGTATTTTTATTTTGTATTCACAAATAGGACTGACATGGACACTTTTGGAAATTTTGTGAGTAATTCTAAGTTAAAATTCAATACTAAAATCAATTAAAAGTGTAACATTTATAAATTTTGTATTTTAAATGCTTGAACAAGTATGAGATCATACAAGCAAAATTCATCAGCAGAACTTGGAATGTGTCTCGCAGGTTCTGATGATTTGTTCTGAAAAAGCACTATTTAGAGAGAGAGATAATASTTTTATAAGACTGCCTCATATGTTCCAAATCTTATGTACGCATGCATAGATACAAACCTTTTCTTACGGGAACAGGTCCTTGTGGAGGATTTGAAGAAAGTTTAAGTTGGCCCAGTTTCCAAGCCTTGAAAACAATTTTTTTCCACCTGCAAGTTTTTGCCATTATTTTTTCTAGTGGTATTATTATCTGTCATAACACAACAGAAGTCACCTCTGATATCCAGATATCATCAGCACTGTAACATCACTAGTAACAGAGAATTTCATGCTCCAGGAACCTTAGAGAACCCYAAGCAACAGACAGTATCTGCCTTGAGGGAAGTTTCTGCATATTATGGCAGTGGCAATTTTCCCAAGTAGTTCTATCCCTAAAATTCRAGTCTAGGGCCTCTCTGGAGCCAGGAACACTAGCCATAACAAACTATATAGTAGCTATGTGTCAGTCCTTGTCAGCRGTCCAAGGACAGTATGTGACAGCAGAACATTTGCTTTTATTGGTTTTCCTTGTCATTAAATAAAGCCCCTACAGCGCCTTTCCACCTAAACCTCTGACAGGGTAACATCCTCCGGGAGACAGACAGACAGCTGAGCCAGAAGAGATGTGACAATGACAATGACAGGAGCACTTCGGTTTGTTTGCCAAACCCTCTTCTCCTCCCATCTTCCAAGTTTACAAACCATGGATATTATTCTGTCACACTCTTGGATACGTTATTAAGTGACTGTTTACTCAGTTTTTAAAGAAAAGTGTTTTCAAATAATAATTTTAATCGACTCAAAAAAAAAGTACATTTCTATTATATGTATGCCAACTGAACATGTGTATCTTTGACGCCAAACTATCTCTCCAACAATAYGCAATTCATACGAAACACAAGTTAACTCAGTTTATTCCACACATTAAAATGCATTAATTGCTTCTAAGTGTTGTCTCATTTGGTCTGTCCCATTAGGTGAATGAGAGAAATAACATACATACACAGCTACTAATGTAGTTTGAAAAAATGTACAGTTTAACTTTGAAAAATTCAAAATTAACACTGGTGGAGTATGGCACAGAAATGACAGAATGCTGAAGTGGTAGAGGGCAAAGAGAAAAAAGCCCAGCATGTGTTCATACAAGTTGTTATGTCATTTTAAAGGTCTCACAGCTGAGAGAGAACAACAATGATGTTTCTACCTCAAAGTCCTGTTAGATGAGGGACAAGGAATTATGGTATTACACTTTATTCTTGAGCTACTGTAATTCAAAATGGRTGATAATTTTTGATCCTCTATAGCAAGACACCTTACAGTACCAGTTACTGTGTCTGTAGAGAGRCAGTAAAATACCTAAGCAACTCTCAAAAATATTCTGAAATACATCTTCAAAAAGACAGGCTGATTTTGTATTACTTTCTATTTCAGCTGACTTGAAGTTATGTCATTTTTCTTCAAAGATTTTAATTAAAAGCAAATAATCACTCATTAAGGAAACTAATTTTTTTCTTACTAAATCCATAATTTCTTCACTTACTGATTTTAAAYGTCTTTTGGTTTCATAACTGAAATACTTGTGCATACTGCCAGATAATGACCAGATAATTTCCAGATATCTCTTTCAGCCAACATCACTAACCTGAGAAGATGAATTGCCTGTAATATTCCAAGTCCTACAAACACTGATATAACAGAGAWAAGAACCACAACAGGCTGCTGCGATGCAGAACAGTTAAACAGAACATTTTAAAGCTCAGCTAAAGAGTTTAAACTAATTTTCATTTAATTGCAATGAACTCCAGGCAATGTYCCTGGGGTGCTAGCAGGTTGTCCACCTCAGAGGTGGGGAAGATTAAATGCTGCAGGTACAAGGCTTGTGCAACAGAGAGGTACCTATAGCTGAAACAGCTGAAACTGATCTGCAAAGGGATCACATCTGACAGCTTCACACATTAAAACAAAACAAAAATGGGGAAACAACACTGCCCAAAAAAGGTTGCCAAGGATTGTCCAGCTGCAAGTGGGCCACAAATGCAAGTAACAGATACAACAGCCTGTACAATCTGATAAAAAACAAATAACTTACCCAGGGCACAAGGGGGATGACTGTCCAAATGTCACAAAAATAAAAACCTGTTCACTCAGGTTTAGCTTCACATCTGCTGGTGTCCTTTCCTACAGCACCACAATCTATTGTTTAATTCTAAGTTAAAATGAAGTAATCTAAATATGCGTGCTGTTATATAAAAGGGCCAGGGGATGAAATTACACCAGTTTCTAATAAGGCCCTTTGAAACCCTAAACTAGCAAGTTAGCAGCCAAATTGTTCTTCTGCTACTAATACAGACTGCACAGAAAGCAAGGTCTAAGAGAGACAAAATAAAGAGTGTAAACCAGTAGTTCTCAAAATCCTAACTGTGTCTGCTGTATCAAGGCACACCAGAGGACCATTTAGGTGGTAAAAAATATCATTTTATTAACCATCTTCAAGATCAGTCTTAAAAAACTTTTGTCTCCCTATTGCTAGATTCTTCATAAACACAAGATCTGTAAAATTTCCTTCTCTTGCATTTCAAAATAAATAGAACTTTTAACATGCATATTTGGAAAAAAAAAATTTCTAGTCAGAATTTAGTAAAAAATCAGCTTTTTTTTTTTTTTTTAAGAAAAGCAGTAATTACAAAATAAAAATTGAATGTGCTTTATTGCACCTATTTTTTTTTTGTGTGCCATAAAGTCTATGGCAAMCACAGTCACTAAAACTACTTTTTTACCTAGCTTCATCTGTCCACATAAACCAGTTCATGTGGTTTGACGTATTCTTTCATTTGGTAAGTAGCAGCCTGTACCTGGTGACAGACCTCACACCAGAACATGAGAAAGACCATTTGGTTTTCTTCTGTCTGTGATGCATATGTCTTACTATTTTCCTCCTTTTCACTCAGAATACTATTAACTGAGCATTCCTATGAATGAAAACTTCCTTCACATGCATTGGATGTACAAACATATTCTGCACCTTCCATGATTTGGAAAGAAAAAGAGACTTGTGAGCTTTTTCAGACACACACCCACCCTAGAAGCTACAGTACCATGACAGACCTGATCCCAGACTGCTCCATGACAGCTGCAGGGATCCGCTGGATGTCTGCTGCACCTGACGGATCCCAGCTCTCCCGTGTGTCAGCCACTGTCATCATTTGCCCACTGGTCTTCAAAACAGAGCTCTTTTCCTATTCAGTTATGGGTTAAGACAGGAAAGCCAAAGTATAATAAACTCTATCCTCATTCTTTTTTTCTCATTGAATGATCTAGACTAAGAGTTGATTCCCCCTCCTCTGCCACATGGGAGAAGGCAAAGGAAAGGGAGCACAACAGGCTTCTCAGTACAGAGGCTCTGCAGAGCAACAATTTATGCAAGCAGACCAACTTCTGGTCAAAAATAGGAAAAACAATTACATTGCTGACATTGTGCAATAAATGGTATATATATTACATCTAGTCAAGCTGGCATCTCAGAAAACAGCAGCTGCTCTATTCAGTCAAACACAACTCTTTAGAGGCTCTGAGAACAGGATGCACTTAGATTTCTGAAGCAATGTGTGGTCATGCAGTCATTGCTCCGAGACAAAAGGAGAAGAATTTATTTCTCATATGGCAACAGGGATGCTTGGAATTTGCTCAAATGATCTTATGAATTTCACCTAACTTATATACTCTCAGGATATGAATCTCAGAACCAATCTTTTTTTTTAATTAATATATTTTTTGAGTTAAAATAGTAATAGTGATCTCAAACTTATGGAAAAGATGTCAAAATAAAAGCTACACTACCATATATCATGCTTCAGGAGGATGATCTACTTGCAAAAATTAGAAAAATTTCCTTTCTTTAAATAAAAACTTGAAAATTAATCTTGTTTACTGTACCAAGTAATGGTGCCTGGCTTTTTTTCCTCCAAAGATGAAAGATTCTTTAACAGAATGCATAGGGAAATTAATTCAATAAAGTAATCTCTCTATTCAGAAAACTCAGCTGTCCATCAAACACACCATCCAACAGCAAACACCTTCTGAACATCCCATCTGCAGAGAAGGACAGTATTTCAAGTAACCAAGGACTAGACTATTCAAAGCCAAGGTGCCAGCACAAGTTTGAGCACAGGTCTTGCACTCATGCTTATTCACACAATCTAATATACTTGCAACAGAGGCTAGATCCTTATGCTCCACAAAATTTCACTATCAAAATGTTATGCATTTAGCTCACAAAAAGAAATCTTGAGGCTGGACTGAAATACTTATGCCTCCTGAACACATCAAGAAACAGAAATCCTGCATGATGGGCAGAAACTGCCCAGAACTAACCAGCATAAAACACATAAAGTTGTGGAAAACAACATGGGTACCCGACAAGCTGRTACATCTGGTACCTTTTCAGAGTTTAAACCACCAAAGCCTCTTGCTTCCTGGGATCTCCAGTCCACAGACATGCCCTATGGCTTTTAAGGAACTAAACTTATTTTCTGTTTGGAAAATTGGCTGAGAGAGGAGTTTAACCATGATGTAACTTTGAAATAGCTTTTCAAATTGGGAAATGAAGGTTTAATGCCTGACCTAAGCAGACAAGCCTTACCCAATTCCTTTTCCCAGCACAGAGCCCAATGCCTTGGTGAGATCTTAGTCTCAGAGCCCACCTGGATRAAGGGAGTGATGAAATGGCTCTCCCACCCATTACCTTCAAGCTCTGACACTGTTAGAGATTAGTAAGAAGAATAAACTTGTCTTGAATCATGGTTTTTTTTGTCTCACTAGTCAGGACAGCAAATTCTACTTCCATATGCACCACGGCACAGATTTCACCTCTATGTGCAGTCTGCAGACTCTTTTCACATATTAGCATAAAGTTATGTAGTAATTATAAGAAATACTACAGAGATTATACTATGACGGGGTAGTAAAATAGCTTCTAAAATATGCATTTATCAGGCATCCAGTCCTGCGAAAACATTTTAACTACTGTGAAAAACTGTTTTTTGCACTAAACTAAACTGGCTCATCTAGTTCCTATTAATAACCACACCATGAATACTCTACAGAAAAATTGTTTCACAGACTGCAAGAGATGAACTTCTACCTAATCTTTTATGACCTTTATAAAACTTTATTAAATTATGAAGCCATGTAGCTTTTACAGGCTCTAAAGTTTTGGTTGGGAACACTTTAAATACATAAATAYGTGCAGCTGTCCCAAGTTGTGCCACCATGGGGACTAAAGACACTGTTAAGACTTTCCAGTCCTGTACCATTTAAAATCGGTAATAAAACTCCAGTCCAAGATAAAGTCTCAGATAGGAGCTACCCAGCCAGGAGCAAAGTATTCCCCATTAAAGAAAATTACTGACATTTTAGAAATATGTGCAATTCTTCCCATTTCCTTGCACTTGTGTTACCCATAAAAGTCTCTAAAAAATAGGTATTCAAACTAGATTATTGCATGGATACCTCCTTCAGCATGTCAGAAATAGAAATACAAAATCCCACTGTTTGGTGGGAATCTTTAGTACATTGAGCCCAAACTGAATTGTAGTGATCAAGGTATAAGCAAAATGTGTCTTACTGTGACCAGTACGGAACAGTAGAAAATTCAGATGCTAAAAACAATGCAAATACATTGGATGGCAAGCCCTGATAGGCTCTGAATTTGCTCTGAGCCTGCTGTTTCCTCAGAACTGCAGTCTGGTGGTAAGGAAGTCTGAGGACATCCTTAAAGGAAAGGAAAAATAAGAAAGGAAAASAAATATCCACCCCATTTTTCCCAGAAATGTCATCAGTGAAGAGAGGAATCTCTCTCTGACATGGCACAGGGAGATACACTGCCAATTCTCMCAATCCCCTTGAAATTCAAGAGAATCCTGAAAAAATCAGTGTATGTCATCTGCCAMAGTCTGACAATCTGAAATATTTTGTGGTTTTGGTAATTCTTGCTTTGGCTAAACTGACAAACCACTATGGATCTACATTTAAATGCAATTATTTGAAAAAGGCATAGCGCTATGCAAATGTTTCTAGGATTTAATTCTTCCAGTGTACCTCAATTCTATCCCTCCAACAAKTCTAGTTTGTCAAAATCCTATATAAAGATGATCTTGTTCTTTTCAACAGGGAAAAAAAAGATTAAAACCACACATTTAATAAATGAACTAAGACAAGATTTGGAACTGGAAGCTCAGAATATTTCTCCAGATCTTGCTACAATTTTCAAATCCAAATCGAAAGACAATCCAAATCCCAGACAAATACACTRTATTGTTTATGTACAACTTGAACAGAGCTCAATTTATTCCATTCAGTTGAACAATATTTGTACTTACTGACTGTTCACTTAGATCCTGAGAGTCTTCCATTGAGGTTATTCACCTTTCTTTTCTTCCACAAGCAGAAATTATCTTCCTTTCAATTTACAGCTCAGTAGCCTAAATTTAAAAAGAAGATAAAAAAATGACACATTAGTCCATGGTCCTCGCTTCTAAGGCAAAAGGGCAATAAACAAATACCTTAACTAAGGTTGTGGTTTCACTAAAACCTGAAGCAAATTTCCCATATGAAGACCAATTTCATGTAAAGTGCTTCAACGCCTGCAGTAATATTTTGGGAACTATCTAAAATACACCAAGAGAAACAGGAACTTGTCTTTGACTCACGCAAGAAGAAAAATAGTTGTGAAAACAAACCAATAAAGAAGCTAAAATGCTAAATACAGGCAGTGTTTAAGTAGAAAACAAATGATAACCCTTGAGAGAACATATTAGAAAGACAGTTATAGAACAGAACTGCTTAATACACATTTAATGATAACCTCTTAGCCAGTAAGTCTAGCAGAAAAATAGGTCATTATGCAATTATCAGCATGAAGTCCYCTCTCTAAGGTTCATTAAATTCCTTTAGGATTAAATTAAATACACAAAGTGGTTTATAACAAGCAGCTCCCTACAAAGTGCTAAATGACAGACATTATCCTAATTATCTGTGATGTCTATGCCTTCTCTAATATTGAATCATTCTCATCAAATATTGAGATCTTCAATAGAAAAATTGTATTTTCTAAGAGTTCTGCCTATGAATGACTATGGAAGCCTTAACTCTGAAGCCACAAGATCATATTACAATCGCCATTCTCAGAAAAGGTCATTTTTTTGAGTTAGGCAGATTTCAGAAAGGAATCTGCCATGARTAATGGGTATTTGAAGAGAAAGCAGCTCTAGATGGTGCCTGCAGCAGTACCAGTGCAAGGAGGCAATTCCAAACACAGAGTTGAATTTTTACAACCAATACTAAAATATTCCATTTAAACATAAAATCTTCTTTGACTTAATTAAAAGTTTGTATTATGTTCATGTTATTGCACTGTTAAGGTTGTCTATGAAAATAAATGGTCAAAATACAAAATTTGTAACAATTTTTTTATTMGTTTCTAAATATACTGACTGAAAAGTATCTGGCTTGCATTCAAACAGAATGCTCTGTCAGTCGGTCACTGAAGGTCACAGATACCTCACTTTCTGTATAAAACTCAACTATGACTCTGCAGAGCTGTACCATAACAGACAGACCCAGGTTTCTTTCCATACTGATGCAAGCTTCATCAAAGCACACTGAGATCAACAGATGGATGTCACACTTTTCCTAAAAAAACAGTGTATCAATATTTTAAATACATCCTTATGACACAGACACAACAGGAGCTCTGCTATTAAGAACTGGCAATGATTCACCCACAGCATGAGTTGTGTCCCAAAATTCAGGTGACTAACTTTCATGAATATTTACTGAATTTCAAGACAAAGACAAGCTTTTTTTAATCTTTGCAGAAGAACACCATATATTAAATATATCATTTGAATGAACATGCTAAATTATAAGTTTCCAGAGCACTGCTGTTTGTCTTCACACTGACTCTAAATTCAGAAGTTCTTACTGGAAATTGAGCCTTTTAAAACAAAATTCAGGAATAACATTTTATCAGTATTATTCTACCTATCAACTAAATCCTGCTGCATTTTGAGCCCTGTTAAAGCAGCTGATTATAACCAACTGCTAACACAAAGATTTTTATAATGGCAGTTATGCCAATTGCACTTAGACCAAATCCTTTAGGGTTTCATTTTATAAATTTGTAAAAGAGGAGAAAAACCATTAGAGAAGTCAGTGATTTAAATAAGACCAACATTACTCCCTAATAAAGATATAAAATTAAAGGATAATAGTAACYTCGTGCTGTTTTATGAGGCAATAATCCAGTTACCAATTCAACCTTGTAGTTTATTCCATCAAGAGAACCAGATTAAAAACAGAGGGAGGGAGGGCACTTTTATCCCTATTATATTGCAAGTGTTTCTAACTGGGTTTAAATATTCTTAAAACTGTTGTTAAAAGTCTTAAACTCACAGACAAGCCAGAAGAAAAAAAAAATGCCTGTTTCTCCTCTTTATCCAGTCCTTGCAGATGTGGCTTTAAAACTGATGAAGTGTTTTATGCTCCCAGATAAAAATTTTACTTTTCTAAGAAATGTCTTAATTAGGAGGATTCCTGACTTTCCCCATCAACAAATGCATTTAAATCTAATTTTTTATTTATTTATTTTTATCTGGGGGAATAAAACACTTCATCAAATTTAAACTGCAACTTCCAGGACTTGACCATGAGGAGAAACATGTGTTTCCTTCCAGAGATACATGCGTAGGTTAAAGAAAATAAACTACTTGAGGATCTGCTGCATACGGCTTTACAAATGACTGAAAATGTAATGCAATTTCATTTTCTATGGGATGTCTACTGTGATCCTGTGCTGCAACTTCACAAGCACAAGACAAAACGTGAAGCTTGGGGACCCACAGGCGAAAAACAGCCTTACAGCACTCATGTTTCCCAAGAATATTTCAGAAGCTGCTTCAAGCCCTCCAGTCAGCCAGACAAGCATACAGATCTCCAAGAAGAATCCATCATCTGGAAGAGGAGTTTGGCCATCAGACAAAAAATTTCCCCCACTTTACTTCAACACAAAAACTTGGGAAGAAAATCCTCTCTTTGGCCATTAGGATTTGGTCTTCTGAAATTAAATTACGGGGCAGAGGGAGAGGGATCCTCAGTTTCTACCACATTTTTTTCACATTATAATTCCCCTGGRGACATTTTCACATTCTTTTTATTCTGTTTTGTCTAAAGAATACCTACTGGAGGCTATATCAGGTGATGCTCCCTAGTTCTTCTGAGGTTGCATCAAGTGCTGCTTTGGCAATATAGCTCAGAATTTTCATGATCCCAGACAAATACACTGTATTGTTTTATACATTTTGAAACACGTTGGTAACAAGCCCAGCAGAAGGATGCTGCTGTGGTCTACACAATTCATTCTGCCACAAAGAACAATTCATTTCTGTCACAGCCACAGGCTGGGAATCAAGATGTTAAGTGAGAAGTGGTCACAAATAGAGCAATTTCTCATTTTCTAGTGCTCTACTTCAGAAAACTGTGATAGCACCAGTACTTCGTGCTGACAGCTGCAACTGAATGAATGCAGGACCAGGAAGTGAGGACAGGCTCCAGGGCTCAAACTCTCACAGTCTCTCAGGCAAACTGCATTTAGGGTTTGTACCACTCCAACAGAACATCTGAGCAGAGTGAAGCACACTTGAGGCAAGTGAGAAGAAAAGTGAGAAGTGAGGCAAGGCAGGTGAGAAGAAAATTGCTTTAGAATCAGTGCAAGAAACCAGTGCATATGCACTGCAATCTCATTAAATTTGATCATTTCRTGTTAGTTGTTTCCCATGAAGCTCATTTATTTGAAGGAAGAGGGGAAAGGGTAAGGGCAGTAACAAACGCACTGCCTAACATTCAATATTTTCTTATGTAAGAAAGCATCCTTCTGGGTGTTTGTATGCCTATCACATGCCGTTTCACGTGAAAAAGATAAAATATAATCTAAATTTAAAGGTAAGGAAACCAAATGCTGGTATTTTATAATTTCAACTTTATCTGTCAAACAAAGCCATCCTAACAATACGACCTTGCTGCTTTCCTGAGGAAAACTGGCAGGTGAACTGAAATAAATTCAGAACTTTTAAAATTATTTTAATTCTCAATTTTTTCTTCTCTCATTCCAGAAGGATTCTTGTTGAAAGCAGAAGTGGCTCAGCAATTTTGCATGTGTATTTAGGTTTAGCTGAGGCCACCTCTTTAGCTGGTGTCAACCTCCTGTTATCAAYATGAGTGAAAAGAGACTTCTGAGAAACTCCTACTTCATTATAAAAAAAATCTTGCTCCAAAGACTAGACAATTGAAGGGAATATAGTCTTTCCCTTCCTTCTCTTCTAATACTTTTTTCCCCCTCCTTGGGCTCTCATCTCTAGAGAATTAAATATGGCTGTCYTCGGATCAGTTTGATTTCAGCCCACTTTCAGCTTGCTGAGGATGAGAATTTTACTCCAAGAGATGTTTTAGAGCTTTCTGGAACCTTTTGTACACATCCAAGACCCACTTCTATGTTAGTGACTTCCAAAAACCTGAGCTCCTTCCTTACCCAAGAAGATTGGAGGTARAGAAGACAAGTAAGCCATACCACCTTCCATGTACCACTGATTTTAGCCCCAGGCATTTCCAGCAAGCCCTGATGGAAGGAAATCATCTTCCCTGGATTTTGTGTTCTGCTGAGCACCTGCCTACATTGATTTGAATTTGCAGATGCCTTGCTTAAATAAAGAAGATAGATTATTCTTTATTTTAAATAATCTTAATTATGCTGGGATTTCACAGAACAACTCACACAACTTGACGCAGATGAATACCCTGCCTATTGTAACCACAGGCACTGCTGCAAACAGAGGAGGAATACAGGAGGAATCTCCAGGATGTGCTAAAAAGCAAATGGACCCACTCAGCTGCTTTCTCTACAAATAACCCTCATTTTCACAGTAAACACTTGGGTGACAGTGCACTGGCTACTTGGAGGGGACTGTGCAGGGCACCCTTTAGGACTCATTCAGCACAGTATCCAGCATGGATGTGCATAAGAACATGGAAATGTCTAAACTGGGTATATGGTATATATTCTATGTCTATAGAAACTGTTCTTCTGAAATTAATAAGYATCCAGGTAAGATATCAGGCATTATTAGAGTCTTACTGTGCATGCTAGAGATGAAATAGTGTTTKTTCCTGCATTACACAGGAGTTACTTTCAGTCATTTTCAGATCTTGGGTTAAGATGCATGTCAAGAA
Organism: Malurus melanocephalus; assembly: GCF_030028575.1. NCBI lineage: Eukaryota > Metazoa > Chordata > Aves > Passeriformes > Maluridae > Malurus > Malurus melanocephalus. Next base: position 1,749,561 of record NW_026623270.1, on the reverse strand, counting down.
CCGGCATGGGATCTTCAACACTTATCACACGTTTACAGTGTTTTATCTATTTTCCTTCAGCCTTCTCCCTCTCCTGAAAAATTACACATCTGTAACTATGACATAATTTATTTCCCTCTTGCTTTCTGAGCACGTGAATTCATGCCAGACATTGAATAACCAAAACAGACACGATTCATGSCACCAAACCACAATACACTAAAAACTCTTCAAAATTCAGATCAAATTATTGACTTTCATGCAAGTCCCTATACATCTGTTAGACACAGTCTTGCTAATTCTGCATGGTYTTCAATGAATATTTGTATAACTGTCAGTTTAGCTTAATTTACTTCCTTGAACTGAGTTTCCTGAAGAGTGGCATTGCTTGCGTAACATTTGTGGACATTTTATTCAAGAAAAATTAAGATGATATTCCCATTCTGCATCAGGTACTTTTAACTTAGGAACAAGTCACACCAGCACAAAACCATTTAGTACCATTCAAAAGAAGGCACCAAGACAAAAAAAGCAGAGCAACAGAGACCATGATGTCCCTGCACCAGTTATGTAGTAAACCAGGTAAGAAACACAAAGAGCCTATGACAGATCTGCCTGCTGTCCCACGATCATCATATAACAAAAAAAAAAATGGGGAAAACAGAAAGACTTCCTGGTAAATAGCAAACAACAGCAGGCACTGGATCTCATTTTAGGTAAAARAACATGTTGGTGAAGCATTTATTTTTTGCAAAACTAAAACTGTGACTAACTACAACTAAAACTGATTCCCCTACTCTTCCTACCCCTCTCATTCCATACCTGTGCAATGAATAAGAAAGATGAACTTTGAGAATTTCAGAATACGGAATTATAAACTCAGCAATACCTCCCTTATCCTAGCAATGCACAACACACTGTGAAATTGCTAAGATTGAGACCAGAGCTACAAATACACTGATGCTTGGGGGCTTCCTAACTTGGAGAGACCTCTTCACTCATGCTTAGGGTAAGGCATGCAGCTACACAGACTTTATCTATCTCATTTCAAATTAATTAATTACAGAATTTTCCAGATCGAAATGCATAAAACAAAAGCTGAGACTGTTTCTGGCCTGGATTCATAAACAATTCTAATCTAGATTCCCAGTGTGTTCCCCTAAAATAATGAGAAAAGAAAGACAATTCCCAGGGATAAAAACCAAAACCCAAACAAGCAATGCAAAGATGCCACAGACAGAAGCATACTCTTTTAAAATTTTTGTGAATAGTTTAGTTTTATTTTCCCCCTAGCTGGCCATTTCAATGTTTTAAACAACTAGATTTTTTTTAGGGGGAAAGATTTTGGTTTTTACAACACAGTGTATTTTGGTTACCTTCTGACACTTTTTTTTTCTCTCTTTTTGTAGAAAATAGCTGTAAAACCAAATAGAACATTTTAATTCTTTATCAAGAAGACATTGAAAACAGAAAGGAAAAGACTACTTGGTTAGAATTATATTTAAAGACCCACTGTCAACTTGAAAATATTAATTATTTATTATTCTCTCTCCCCAAAAAGTATGTCAAATTTACCTTTTACATGTAAAAACCCCCAAAAACCTAGCATTACAAAACCAGCATAAAATAACAATAAAGGTTACTCTAAAACAGAATCTACTAATCATATTAGAATTTAGAACCTAAAAACTAGCATATCCACAAGGTAAAAGCAAACAACAGTTTTACAAGGCTTAAAACCTTAATGCAAAGAATCCAACTACATGTTGTCATGAAAGCTGTGACAGCATAGTACCTATTCATCCTATTTGCATTAAAAATCATGCCACAGTTTGAAGAGTGTATTTGGCAGTATGAGAATGCAATGAGAGTTACTGTAGAAGTTCAAATACTCGCTAGGATTACCAGAAACATCCTGGTGAAGGAGGAAGTTTGCAGCATGCCCATCCTTTTTAGGTGTGAGAGTCATTGCCCAGCAGCTGCTATTCCTGTTACTGCCAAGTGTCTCACATGCAATTCTTGAATGGAACATTTTGAAATGTCAGAAAGAAGTACAAAATAAACCCACCGGAAAAACATCTGGGTGCTTTGGTTCTGGTTTGATAGAAGAAAAGGTTTTCTTAAGTAAAACTGACAGTAATCCCTTAATATTGCACGTAAGGAAGTGCTATTTTTTTCATTCCGTGAACAATGGAAAACAAAAAGTATGAATGCAAAACTGTCCCAGAATATGGAACTCTTTCTGGTACCAGCTTGCAACTTGTGTGAGTTCTGACAGAACAGAATGACCAWTACTACCCACAAAACCTAACACAGCTGCACCCCAGCCATCAAGTCAAACTGAAACCAATAATGACTGAAAGGTAGAAAATTTTCCATGTACTACCTTCGTGCAGCATAAAGAAAATGCAAAACCCCATGCCAGATGTCCTGTGTAATCTACATTTTTATGCTGCTGATCCTCACATGAGCTGTCTGCACTCATTTCAGCTCCTGGACCATCAGCAGTCACCACAGGCAACTGGAATGTTGTGACATGCATGGAACAACTCACAATCCCACAGGCAAATCTCTTTTATTACGAGCCAGTAAGTGTGCCACACAAAGTAATTGTGAGCAACAGGTACTCTCAGATTTTAATTATAACTGCTGCTTTGACAATGGATCCTTTACCACAGTTCCTTTCCCACATTTAGACATTCATTAGCTGTGATCAAACTATGTTACTTTCTCCTCTGGTCAACTAAAATTTGTTAATCYCCTAGAAGAAACATTCTCCAATTGTTTAATTACGCCTCTGATCTTAAATCTGAAACCCCCAACTTTTCAAGTTTCCTTTCTAAAGCTAAGAACCTTTGAAGTAGTAGCTGCACCCACGCTACCTACACAGGTAATGCAACCTTTCTTACTATGCTGAGTACTTAGTTTAAATCACTACCCCTTTTTTTTTTTCTACGGTACCATCATTATCACTTGCTATGGCTTCGATTTGTTGTTTTTTTTAAATAAACTGCTGGTTTGTAGTGAAGTACATATTGTTTGCTTCCTCTCAGTTTGCTCAGTGAGCCAGACAACTCTCATCAATCTGCTCTCATTATTTACCCATCCCTCAGTCTTTGTAGTAGCAGTACTTCAGGCATTACAGTCTAACAACAGAAGTATAAGGAAGTTTGGAAGAAGAAAAATATCTTTTATTCRGTCAGCAATTGTTCTAATCAAAGGTATTACTTCTTGTAGAACTTACTAATCTTGGTGTCACAGGTAAAATAATAAACAGGTTTTGATTTGATGATTGGTCTCCGAAAAACTCTTTGTAATAACATGTTTYTAAAAGACTCGTTAACAAGTAACTATTTGTGAAATCTACGCTTTAGTTTGCTGTTTAAKCCTTTTCATTTGTGCCAAGTTGATTTTGTATCCTTCAAGTTTRTTAATCAAAAAGTCATGTCAACTCAAGACAGACTTACAGAACTTTATTACATCACTACACTTATCTTTGGAAATAAAACTTGTACTCACATCAAAAATAATATCGCKGGTTTGGCTTGCTTGAGTGTTCATAAACCCGTGATGTGGTATAGTACGCATATTTCAGTGTTATATGGGAACAACATAAAAAAAGGCATTTGGAACGTGATAGCCTGTAACTCAATACTTTGTGACAGTGGAGACTAATAAAAAATAGTTGCTATAAATTAAGCACTTGTCTACAGTGACAGCTACGTAATGGCCACTTCTGAGAAATTATTGCACTTCTTTCCCCGGGAATAGTGATAAAAGAATGCAGCCTGTCACGAGCGCTGCAGCCCTTGGYAGTGACGTCCCAGTTCTAGTGGGGTTATGCTCCGCCTGCTCCCTGCAAGCCCAGTTTTTGGRCAGCAGTGAAAAGATCTGGAAAAGTTCTGTCATCTGGTATCACGTCTGAACTCCTGCCTTCCTTCAARAAAATCATAGCCGTCCCCTCCAAAGGCCCCACTACCTTCCCCATTGTTTTAACTTGTGCACCTATCTGCAAATTATTTGGAGCTACTTCTATTTCAGCCACAAACCCCTGCATCCACACCACCTTTTGATTAAAGATCAAGGGATCATTTTTGTAGGCAATGTTTTCATTCCGAAAAATTCCAGCTACCCCGCAGCCCCGACCCTGCACCTCAGTTAACAGAGGTTGCAGATTAGGTACCGGAGACTGTGGCTGTGCAGCTATTTCTGCAGCACCRCTGCCAGGCTCAGCAGCACGGGTGCTGCCACTCATTCCGACCTTTGCCTCGCTGCCASTACAGCTGTTTGGGAACCACAGCAAGAACGGATCCAACCCAAACCAGTGGCCGGCAGAGGAGGGTTAAGGGGCTGCTTCACAAGCGCTGTCACCAAATGTGAAACCGCGGCTTCACGCTTTTCTGTCCTCTGCCACAGGAAACAGACGGAAGTGGGACTTCAGACAGGGCTAGTCACAAACGAGGTTACCACTATTGATGCTTATATGAACCAATACCCTGAGATAATGATGTAAAAACAGAGCAAAATACTGGATGTTGTCCTATAGACCTTACAATCAAACTGTTCCAGACWTAGTCCTGATTTGACAGCATCTATCAAGCTCCTGTTTCAATTCTGGACTTCCTTCAATGCAGATCTAAGCAAAGATCTCTAAAAGCAGGCAGGTTTCACAACTATCAGGGAGYAAACCCTTCTATTTAATTTGTTTTATGCCAAAAATTAGACTATCATTTAACCAGAAAATAGGAAAACTAGCTGAATCATAGCTAACTAGCTACCAGAAWTTACCAGGAAACACATTATCTCGACTTTTTTTACTGAAAGACCTCATGTTGCAGGTAACACTCAGATACACTGCTGCAGAGTGAGCTCAGGATTCAGATGGTGCTTTGAACACAAATATTGCTTCTCTGAAGGGGCAAATAACTGAAAAAAAAAATTTGAACGTTATACTACATCCTTCTACCATGCCAGATTAGGATAAACAAAAATAGGTCGTTGAGTGGAAAAGTACTTTCATCTTTCCATCTGGAAAATCTGCCACAGTCCCAAATCTTGCCTTGGGGTAACAGGAAAAGTTATTTTYAAGACCCTTTCCCAGAATACAACCAATACAACCACTGCATTTGTAAAAACCTCTATGGCATTCAGTCCTACTAGTTCTCAGCTTCCCAGCTCTGTGTGTTAAGACCAGAACAGAAAATACTAGGCTGAGTCTGAGCTGCATTGCTAGAACTTGGCAGAGAAAATGCGCATAATGTCGCTGAGCTGTGCCTGGTTTTGTGAAACCATGTCTATGCTGGGACACTCGGGAGAGCTGGAAGAAAGACCTCACACACAGCACAATGTCAGGATAAACTGAACTGTGCAGAGGCTGGTTTAGCTGGTCTCTTTTGGGAGTTAGGTAAACTGATGTTCTGGGAATATATGGCAGTAAATAAAAAGAAAACCCAGATGGGATTTAATATGGTACATGGACTTCACGCCTTTCATTGAATAGGGTTGGTATTCATGAAATGYTCCTGAATAGCACAACATCATTACTGATTTCTTTGAGCCACAAAGTTGCCTTAACAGAATTAAAAGAATACAGACAATATATTTCTAACTGCCTCATTTTTAGGAATACAAAAACTGCAAAAGGCATTTCCATGGTCATTTATAAAATGCTACTAAAGAAAAAGTTCTAACATAGAATTATGAATATGCCTTAAAATGGAAGAAAAAAAAAATTGGACATTTATGGTAACTCTTTCCCCCCCCCCCCTAAATATTGCAGGATCACTATGCATGCAATCTCACACATATAATGTATATTGCAATACCCCACCAAAAAAAGCGGACTGAACTAAGAATAGAGGACTRGATACTCATCTGGCATAATGTGAGACCACTCCAGTAATTTCAGCATTCCTACTCCAATTTGCAACAGCTAAGGATCTGGCACAAAACATCAAGTCAAGTTTCCAATTACCTCATGCACTAGCATTGATTTCAATAGTTATATACACATAGTCATAGAGGAGAATTATTTGAAAAATTGCAAGCTCAGCTCTGTGTTTCTTTTACTTTTATGGTCTAAATCAGACCCTTCATGGTATTTTAATGTAAGTTTTTGTGGTTTAATTATATATATGTCAAGAGCAAACTAGCTACTCGCTGGTCTACCCAATTAAAAAGAAAAGGGCAGCAGTAATTTTTTACACTGCTGAGAATGTCAGCTTATACTGGGTCACATCACAATAGCAGTTCATTTTAATACTGCCAAAAAATCTTGTGCATACGAGCTTAAGTACATAAATAAAAAGCTAATACCTATACAAAAATCAGTCCTCTCTATGTGAGTATTTTTCAGGTTGCCTTAGGAAGTCTTTTTTGCAATTTTCTGCTCCAATTTAGTCAAATTGCATAGGTCAGCACAACCCTAGTGTGAAGACAGTATTCAGTCAGCCCAGAAAGACTGAGGTCTTCAGAGACAGCACTTCAATTACATCCAACTGAACTGCCCTCCACTGTAGTTATAGAGACAGATGATTAATGAAAAATTATGGTAATAGTATTTAATTAGTTAGTTCTACGAAAAGGACATAGATCTCCAAAGGATTTTATGCACAGAAATCCTCCAAACTTCTTTTTAAATCCATGGAAATTGCAGCCTTAATCAAACTTTAGTGTCTAGTCCCTAAGCCTAACAGCTTAAGGCCAAAAAAGTCTCACTGGTGTAAGGAGTGAGAAGTTCTGAAGATAATCATCAGTCATTATAATCTTCCCTTGGAGAAATAAGGAAATTTTAAACAAATTGAAAATAAAATGCTTAAACTTTAGTGCTCCTCAGAYGGCCATTAGCATTTGACATTTTGCTCAAAAGCCTTACAGCTAGCCTATACAATCCTGTGACTGAGCCTGCCCAGTGATATGTTTCAATACAGGATAATCAATCAAAACAATTTTCACTGTTTAACATTAAAGCAAAAAGGCAGAGAGCTATTTCTCAGGCTTAGAGACAAAAAGAAGAAACTGCTTTAGAATAGGTTTTGCTTTACGTTAGCGTACTACAGACATCCCAAAAGCAATCCTTCTGGCAGCATTGCAAACTACAATACGGACTAAGAATGTGAGTTTTATTGCCTTTTCAAATAGGTTATAGCTTTTATTTGACACATAAGCACTCTTCTTATCTGAGCTTTTGCACTGCAAAGCACATCCAAGTTCCTTTAACCACTTCTGATTTAATGACARATTTAATAACACTGAAACACTGCAAGCATGGAATTGGCCAAAAAAATTATTTCATAAAAATCTGATTTCTGTACAGCAACATCTAAAAGGCCACCAAATACGTACAAGCAGAAAGTTTTTAATGTATATTGCAAAGCCTTGGATCTTTGATAGGTAAAATATCTACTGACTTTAAAAGACATMATTTCTTTTTAATAACCATCTTTATTTAATTTTTCAAAGAGTAGCAGTTTATGCCTTCAGTAGAATCATGCCCTGAAGTCTCAGGGGTGATAGAAGGGCCATGCCAAAGCTGAAGGGTTTCAAATATCAAACTATACTATTATGTCAGGGTCAGCAAGATCAATTAGCRCTTTTCAATGACAGAAAAAGGTTAAGTTGGACACACATTTACACAATATTTAAATCCAGAAAAGAAAAATAGCACATATTAGGCATAATTGTAAACCTCTTGATCATGGACTGAGTATCAACACTTTTCTCCCAGTTGCATACCATAAATGCCATTTTAACACAAAACGTCAAGAAGATTACAGATAAATTAGATAGCAAAAATACTATTGGATTCTTAAGTACAAAGAAAAATAACCAAAGACACCTAAGTGTTTCTGCTAGCAGACATTAGCAGGTTTAGCACTGAACTTCCAAAAAGCTTTAAAAATATTTAACCAGCTTGACAGATGTCTGTTAGTCTGATGCCCCTGTGTTTGCATTTTTCCTGCAAACCCTGACAATATCAAAAATAAAAGCTCGTGAGCAACTAAACCTATCCCAATGTTCAACTAAGAACCAAATCTAACCCCACCCCCAACTTGAAAATACTCATCTGTAAATTAACTCATCCTAAATCTGGAAAAAAACAAGTGTACACCCTCTGCAACAAACAGCCATCCAGAAACATGCACACCAGGAAGTGAGGAAAATTACATTTCAGTTCTTACTATCACAAAGAATACTCACTGGAAGTACAGGTATGTTAGAAGTTAATTCGACACCTGTTAATTCAAGCGTTGCTGTCGTAAACATAGCTTGAGCAAAATAGCTGCTTATGACATCAAATAAAGACAGTATAAAATCACAATAAAAATCCAGGAGATTAAGGCAAACTAAGGAAAAAGTACACTGTGTTGAAATTGGTGATTTAGATTGGAATTGCACTGAGCAGAAGCAAGGCAAGATTACTTTTCCTTAGYGATATATTTCAAAACGTCTCTTTTTTTAAGCCCGTTTCTTTAAGGAGTGATTTGAAATATTTACTACCAGACAGTACCTAATTTTAGGTTTTAAGTGCTTTAACAGCTCTATGAAATATGATCAGCAGCTGCAATATAGAAGTATGCTGAATAAACTCCCCTTATAAAAAGGGAGACCTGCTTTACCCTGAGTTCATAAAATCCCTACTTTCAAGAAGAAAAAGATAACACAGAAAAAATGAATAGCTGTGTCCTACAGCGTTTGACAGAAATTCCAGGACCTTCTTTTTTCTTTCTGTAGTAACTTTTGTATTTAGGAGAGGAAAAAGTAGTTTCAAAAGTGGAGGATTGCACGCAACATTGTCCAATATCACCAGTTCATCAAGGAAACAGACAGGTACCTTTCCCACACCAAATGCCTGTGTTTAACATCAATTCTGGGACTCAAAAGTAAAACTTGCATAAAGTTTAAAGAGTTAAACTTTRACACTTGCATCAGACGCTAAAAATATGCCACATGATACTATCTATAGCTGTATTTCTACAGTTGCCTTGTTTGAAATATTTTAACTGGGAACTGCAATTAACTGAGAACCCACGGGTGTCTTACTCAATACAYTGCTTGTTTAGAATTTATTTATTCCATTGACATTATCCAYAGARAATAAATTATACTGCAAAGTGTTCTGAAGCCATTAAWAACTACAAAGGCAGGGAGGGTAACCTTCAACCAAATTTATTATCAGTAACATCATATACATGTAACAGTAACTGCATGCAAATTATGTGAACAAAGATACATAAAAGATTAGTCAGCATATTCCACTCTCATTTCTATTAAATTTGGTTGAAGAACATTTGGTAACATAAATATGACCATTTTCAAAAGAAAGCAAAAAGAGTTGTTTCGGATATATCCCAGCTATTGCTAAATGTCAAACAGAGAAAGAATCACAGGAAAGAGAGAAATGTCAGTCTGTATTTCCACTTTACTCACAGTACGATATATACTACAAGTATGCAATCATTTGTTATTCGACAACATTTTCAGAAATACTAGGAGAAAAAGTCAAACTCTCARTAATTTTGCGAAACTTTTCTTTTGAGCGTTAAGGAAATGAAATAAAGATATGGCCTGAGCTTTAAAGCAAAGTAGATGCTTCAAACATCAAACACTTAGGTCAGACCAGAAAACCTATTTGCCAAACAGAAAAGATGCCTTCTTTGTATAATTCCCTCTAAATCTAAACTGTTGATTAGTTTATCTTAGATATTCTTGCTAGTCTCCGCAAGCGAAACACGTAAAACAAAACTCAGAAAACTGTAAATACTGGTTCCTTACTGTTCTAGCGTGACTTCATAATTAAGCTGGAACCGGCCAAGGCGCTCCCTTGTCTGGTACAGCGTGCCTCCCAGGATTTTTGTAAATACCGGCTATTTCGCACCGCCACGCGAGAGCCGAGCGTGTCYCTCCGTGTGCTCGGCTGCAAGCCCTGCCCGCGGGCACGGAGGGATCCGGCARCACCGCGGCTGCTTGGCCCGGAACGGCAGTTTCATAAATGTAAATGAAACTTTAGATGCCAACTACCGATTGGCAGCGGCGATGCCGTGGCATCCCGCTCTCCCTTCCCGGCGGAAGGCGCCGCGGGGCTGCTCCCCCGCCGGTGGGGTCGGGCGCGGCCCCGGAGCACCCTCCGGGCGGACACGGCGCGGAGCCGCCGCGGCTCGGGGACAACCGCCGTGTGAAACCCGGCTGGCGGTTCTCCGCGGCTATCTGATTTTGGAAATGTCTGTAATGACAGCAGGAGAAGGAAATTAATGGCTAAGAGCCCACTGGGTTTGAACACGGAGAATCCTGTTACCTCCTCGCAGATCAAGTACGCGCGCACACCCGCACACGCACACACACACACACAAGCCTTACCCACGTGGAAACGCTTTCTAACCAAAACACAAGACCCCGCATCGCCGGTGGAAAGGGCGGCGAGACGCCCGCGCCTGGGCTTCCCCGTACCCCGTCCGCCGGCGCAGCGGGAACCCGCGCCGGGGGCGGGGGCGCGGTGTGACGACCCGAAATCGCACCGTTTTGTCTTTAAACCACAAGAAAAACAAGCCGGGGCGGGGGAGGGGAAGGGCAAGAGACAACCCTCAGGGAGAGGAAACGGAGAGGAACAAAAACAACGGGCAGCTCTGTCCCCGCTCCCGTCGGACACTGGGAAAAGCGGCCGCCGGAGCCCCGCAGCGGCTGCCGGCCAGGAGGCAGCGGGAGGCAGCCTGCCCCATCCGCCGGCACCCCGACCGCGGCACGGCCGCAGCGCTCCGCCCCGAGGCAGGCGGGCAGCGGAGCCCCCGAGCGCTGCCGGTGCTGGGGCAGCGCGGGGCCGAGGGCGGGCGGCGGAACCGAGCGAGTCCTCTCTTGCTGCCGCCCGTGCCTGCGCGTCCCGGCCGGGCTGCCTCGCCCCGCGCTGCCCGGACCCTCGCTGGAAGAACGGGGGCTTCGGGGAGGCACTACTATCCCTGCGTGTTTTCATGCCGTTCTGGCCGGAGGCGACCCGAGCCGCCAGAAATGTTTCCTCTCAGCCTCCGGTCAAGCCTCCGCTGGCTCCGCCGCGGGCCCTCGCAGGGGCAGGCGATCGGCAGAGTGACCCGGCGGCCGGCAGAGCCTCTGACCCACCCCAGACAGGCCGGCAGCCCCCGGCTGCTCTCGGGGCGCAGCCCGGGCCCCCCGTTCCCGCGGCACCGGGAGTGGGCGGGAGGCGCAAGCGGGGAACAATGCGACGGCAGCCGTCGCGGCTTGCTTCTGTCCTAGGGCTTAACCCAGCAACCCCGGTAACATACACCCGAAGAGCGGTCAGGGCAAAACGGCAGGGACTGTCACCTGGAGAGAGGTAAAAAGTCCGGCCGGGCGTGGCAAAAGTCCCCCCGTCCGCACGGGAGACCAGTTGGGGATTTTTGCAATTAAACTCGCGTGGAGCCGGGGCGTGAGAGCTCGTCTCTATCCCGCCACGGACGGCTCCGCTGTTCCCTCCTATCACATTTGTTTTACAGCAACTTTGTTGTTGTTGTTGTTATTGTTGTTGTCATCGAACCGACACGAAAACAGTGCTAAATAAACGCTAAATGCAAGCAASACGCACACACCTCCTCCACGGACACATGCACATGCGGCAGGGAGCCCGTTTCCTCCACCTCCGAGCAGAAGGGGTGGGAGGGAGACGCGGGGACGGGGAAGTCGGAGACACTCACCTTCTCGCTGCTGGGATATGCCGCTACCTTTATWTTAGGGCCGCTCCTTATTTATTTATTCTCGTACCTTCTCCGAGCCGAGGTTCCCCTTTTGCACTGCTGCTCTGGCAAAAAACAGAGCATCCCCTCTACAAGTCCCCCCGGCCTTTCTCCACACACAAATAAAGCGCAACTGGGAGCAAAACGGGAGGGGAAATTCGGGGGGGGGGGGGGGGGGGGGGGGGGGGGGGGGGGTAGATGGAGGAGGAGGCTGGTTCGGGAGAAGCCAAACACTCCTCGCCCTAAAGTGAGTGCAACTAGTTACCTCTCACGCACAGGAACGTAAAAAGTTTCCCTGCCAAGGAACGGGACTTCCCTAAGAAAAGGTAACCCACTCCCGCCCTCCCGCCCAAAAAGGCCGTCCCGGGAGCGCGGAGGTAAGGGGCGAGGAGCCGGGGGCCAGCGCAGTCCCGGGGCGCCGCTCCGCACTTGTGCCGGGAGCTGCCGCAGGGCTGCTCCCCTGCCGGCCCCTCGGGCACTGCGGACCCGCTGCCCACCCTCCGCTGCCCGCTCGGCCGCCCTCAGCCCCGCTCGGCCGCCCTCAGCCCCGCTCGGCCGCCCTCAGCCCCGCTCGGCCCCGTTGAGCCCCGCTCGGCCCCCTCAGCCTCGCTCGGCCCTGCTGAGCCCGCCGGCACCGGCGCTGCCCCGGGCCCGGCACACCGCGGCGGGCACCGAGCGGCGGCTGACCCGGCCCCACACAGCTCCAGAGTGTTCCTCCCGCTGTCCTCGGCCTCACAACCCGGGGCCTGGACCTTCAGGCTTCTCAGCTCCCTGACATGTGCAGTCAGCAGTGATGGGAGCAAAGGAGAGGGCCCTGAAGTGCAAGAGGCGATCAATGCCAATCCAGCGGGGTACAGGTAGTGAGCTCCGCACTTCACTATTTCCCTTTGTTTTTTCTAGAAGACACCAACACCATAAATTAATCCTGAGTTTGAAYGACCAAGTATGACAAAGTGCTACACGACAGGAATGGTTGGCATACCCTTTTGTAGAATACATTTGTCTCCTTTCTCTCAAGCTGGTCAGTGTGGATGAAAGCAAAGTCCTTTCCTGCTCTGAAACTTAATGCTCCTCTCTGCAAGAAATTCAGCAGCTGCATTTGGTCCTTTTTGCTCCTTTGTGTAGGAAAACGGAAGAAAATCCCTAATTGCTTAGTCACATTTCATAGTCTTACCCTTCACCTTCTGTTATATTCTGATTATTCTTTCACTCAGTGGCTCTTGTTCAACCAGCTGCATCACCCTCTTCCTGTCAAGTTAACTTCACTTTCCAAAGGGTCCAAGTCAAAAATCTAAAAGAGGAAGCAAAAGTTAGGCCCTATATTTGGAGAAAGATGAGAGAGAAAAGTCTTGGGTTTCAGAAATAATGAATGTTAGAAGCTTTTGAGGTCAGCAAGCCATATGAAATGGGGGGGGGGGGGGGAAGGTATGGGTTTGTGAAGATACTTTCTCACCTTCCCTTTTCTCACTTTGCATTTGGTGATTAAAGCTATTCAATTTTACTCAAGTTTTCTAATTTCATGATTTGCATTCAATGAATTGTACTAACATGGTCATCTTTCTCCTAAATAATATCAGACTTCAGATGACTTAATCTTCATGAAAACAAATCTATAAAAATCCTGKTTTTGCTGTCTTGGGAGAGTCGCCACTCAGAAAGAGAACAGACTTGGAAAAYTCTTGACCGACACAAATAGAGCTAGAAAAACTTTTAAACTAAAAAAGCCTCCAAAAGCCAGCCTCCAAAATGACGTAGTGTAGGACAAGCCAGAAGTACAAAATTAATTTTGAAAATCAGAGTTTAGAGAGTAACTRTAATGCGAGAAAACTCAGATTTGTAGGAAKAATTGTGATGGACAACCCTGCCACAGACTACGTTGTGACTAATGCCAGCACCCATCTTGCTAAACAGGCTCCTCCTGGGGGGAAACATGCTAACTTGTTTGTTTCAAAGGGGACTTTTGTGAATGGCAGCAGAGATCTAATGTGAGGTACTCAAATATGATGATGAAGGTTTTCTGAAGTCTGGTTTCCTTCCACTTCAATGAAGCAAGTTCCTGTTGTGGGGAAGAGTCCCGTAGTAACGCTGGTTGTTATCACAGACATTTCAGTTTATAGCAAGCTCTTAACCATCTGCTGTGCTCTCTCTTAAAATATACAGCTGACTTGAACAGATCATCTGTATCTTTGTTCAATGTAATTTGCTTCAAACTGCAGAGATATGGGAGGCCTAAGTGGTGGTACATGGTATCATCCCAAGGCAAGTCTCCCAGTAAGGGGCCTGGTCTTGATGCCACTGAACCATTCTGCTGTTTTGCTGTTGATTTTGGGTCGTGCCAAAACTGATGAGTGTCACATGTAATGAAGGGAGCCCTACAGAAACTGATCTGATAATCAAACAATTTTTTTGCAGGGATTTATTGTAAATATGACTTTCACAGGCAGGAATTAAATTATGATTTTGGTTAAGTCAATGTCTTTGRGCTGAAGTGAATTCCAGTGAGCTCAGTGGAATTGATTTCAGAAGGYGGCAAATCCAAAATGTAGTACAATGCACTGGTTCACATAAATGGCTCTGTGTGATCATGGAGAAGGTCATGCTAGAAATAGTCCTAACAGAGCCCAAGGATGGGCTGCAGGATCCACTTTTACACCAGAATAGAAGAATAATACCTACTCCATTTAAAGCAACATGGGAATGTAAGTAGGCAGGATGTAATTATCAGGACTGGTATTTGGCCAGGCACTCCTACACTGGCAAAAACTACCATGGGGTGTTTAATGCCCACAAGTGCTTGGTATCCTTGGTTTTACCTCTTAATTAAAGTCAGCACTTGTGATCATATTCTTTATGCTTGTTCAATATTGCGTCAGCAGACAAATGTCACCATGCACAAATAACATTTCATAGAGTAACCTGGAATTTCCTTAGAAGTCTTCCATGTAAATACTACAGACCCAACCCTACTTTCCTTGTTAAAGCTAATGAGATTGAAGCCATAACTGGTATGGCTCCAGTGAATCATGTTTGCATATATTGCTAAAAACAAAATGGGGTTTGGAATATTTAGAAATATTTTTTTAATTAAACCAATGTTTTTTTGCWTTGAATCTCAGTGACAAGATTTTGTTGCTGTTTAAGCAAAGGGATTATGCTTAAATTATTCAAATTAAAACTAATGACGGAAAGCCAYTATTCTGGCAATGTATCATTATTATGATTTATTGAAGTGCCTACCAAATCCTGCATACAGCTTAGGTACCTGTTGCAATTTGTTTTGCAAAAGCAGGGCTTTGAAATATGGTTTCTTATTTTCAGGTTCAAGTATGAAATCCGAAAGCATGTTAATTAGGCAAAGAGTGTTGATCTATATACTTAAGGTATTATTGGTGCTTCATGGCTTTATAATCATAAAAAGAAAGAGTGAATGGGGTTCTTTTGACCTGGTTATCACATTTCAGGTTTAAAAAGAAGGTGACCCACCCTTTTCAGTAATTCAACATGCAGGGTTCAGCTGTGGGTTCAAAAGCAGGTTACAACTGGCCAGTCATTGTGATCTTGAAATGCCAACTGTGCCTTTAAGTACGTTATATAACCTATTTTTTGGTTTCAGTTTTCAAGTATGCCATCATTTCAGTGTTACTTGGATTTCCATATATTTTTTAATCCAAACAAATCTGACCTCAATCATAAGGTTCCATGGCTCCAAATAGCTGAGCTTTTCTAATATTTTATTTTGAGTGCCTACGTTCAATACTTCATCRCAGAGATATGTGCTGCAGACAGTGCCAAATACGGTGCCAGGGATGTCCTCAATTATCTTCAGCGCTTACCAGGAGAGGGCTCTGTTCTGCATACCGTGCACAGACAAAAGGCCCACTGAAATTAGTGCAGGTTCTGTCTCCAAAGCTTGCTTAAAACGAAGCTGGCTAAGTGCAAAGGAAAATCGGCATTTTTTCAGCTGCCTGTGCAGGTGGAATGAGGTGTACTTGATAGTTTTAATTTGTATCCTGCCATTACACCAGGGTCTTTTTTTCCTTTTTGGGAGAGACCCACTCTGCTTCCTGCAAAGATGCCTTTCCATCATGTTTCCTGGAAGTTTCATGAAGTTTCATCTAAGGAATTTACAGAGCTGACACAGAGAGAATGTTGGGCCATATGTTTTTGTTTGATAATCTGTGTGTTCCCTGATCATTGATCATTGTGGGATATAGAATCTATGTCTGCCCTGATCAGGGCTAGCACACAGATCTGTTAGCTTCTTCTTGTAGTTTTGTTCTCACCAGCTAATGTTCTCCTAAAAAAATGCCCTGTCCAATTCAGATTGTGGTCAAARACCGTTCCTGGTGTTTTGTCTAGTCCAGGCATCAATCCCATACTGGAGAACGAGAGATGTGGTGAGAATTTTGGCCTTACAGTAACACTTCTGTGACAGATGGCCTTCGGTCAGAAGAGCAATCTTCAGAAAATTTTCTAGTACATATGTAGCCTGAAAGTCACTCTCAGACCTGTTCCAGAGACAACATTGGGTCAGGTTGTTGGKGAGGCAGGAGAAACGTCAGTCAGGGCTGGCATTACCTCACCTCCAGAGCCTCTGGCACCGTGGGAGGACTGAGGGTGTGCCCCACATCCATCCGTGTTTGTTCTGGCTGTAGAGCCTTGCTTCGGATTTCATTTCATCACAAATAAAATAAAGAGCAATCCTTGGATGATTTATAAAAATGTGAACATTTTAATCTGTACCATTAAATGTTTGCGCTGCTGCTTAGAGTAATTCCCTTGAATTTGCTTTTTTAATCAGTTTTATGTTAGATGTACTTTCCTCACTTCTCATTACTTCTAGGAATTTCCACCCTCTTTTAAGACTTCTCTCTGGTTATTTTTATCCATTTACAAGACTCTTCAATGGAATAACTCTGAGATGGCCACCATAATATTCCTAAAAAATCTATTTAAATCAGCTTAAAAATCTACGAGACGTAAAACCCAGCATTCTGAAAATGKTTTTTGATCACATATATAAGTAGCATAAACCAGAGACTTCATTTTACTGTCCTTGATCAGAAATGGTCTGTGTAAGTCAGTATTTGTGTGTGTTAGTCAACTTTCAGGCACGCTGAGGTTTCCAGTGTAACCAATAGCAAAGCATTCATCAGTGGCATTGTCAGCAGGATGGAGTTTGTAATGCAATAAACTCAAACACAGATTCATACCAAGAACTTTTTACTACACTGTTTACTACATCGTATTGTTGCTGTATTGCATTATAACATACAGTCAGCAAAGAATGATTTGCCATAAGCTTTTTAACATGTTTTATAGAAATAAAAATGTCATTGCCAAATGACACTACAAATGACAATATATATTACCATTACACTAAAAATAGCTCTGTTACTTCCAGAAGCATGATGGAATTCAATTCTCCTAGTAGTATAAGATTAAATGAAGCTCAGGCAATTTTACTCATTTATTTGCAGGTGGCGTGCAATAGAGGAAGGAAACAGAGAAAAACTATAAAATGAAAAGCAGAGATTTAGCAAAATTATGTCAAAGAGTATTTTCAGAAAAACCTGTTTTATTTCAAAGTACAAGTTCCTTTCTCCTGTTAAAATGTTCTGTTCAAAGACTTTAGGCATTTCTGAACGTGTAAGTTACAGCTCCAGCATAATCTGTAAGTATTTATAGATTTAAACTGCTAGTTTATTTGCAGCACTGTCAGAATGGTAGCAGGCAGAAAGCCAGGCATAGCATTTAGGGACCATTACCCTTCCTTTTCTGCAAGTATTGCAATGTTGTCCTGCATTGGGTACTCCTGACCAGACTCCTTAGGTGTTGGTTTCTGTGAGGACCCCATCCTGAATCTCAGAGGTATCAATTAGAAATAAACTGGTAAGATTATTTTAAAGGCATTTAATCAGCAGTTGTTTTGTACATGTACATTTAATCAGAGGTCTGTTTTGTACATGTCTGTTAGTTAATCCTGAGGTTACATTCCTTATTAAATTATTCTTTATGCATTGGAATCTTAAGATACCCAGCAGGAGGAAAGTTTGTTTCATACTGGCTGCAAAGCAGTAGGCATACTCTGAAYGAATTAGTAATGTTCCTGGTTTCTACATTCTTCCAAAGGGTATAGCCTGCTTATGTAATAYATAGTAGTATTTAATGTAGTTATTATATTTACATTTGGTTACTTAACATTTACTCATAATTTATATCTTCTGCTTGGAGGTCYTTACTGCACTTTGTAAATGCAGAGGTAGGCATGGTCCCTGCCCTAGGGACATTACCAGCTAGCCCCACGTAAATCACACAAAAGTTACTAATACAATTTCCTCTGGCATAGTCATCCTCTGATTGAAGTGGATGGAAGGAAGCGCTTCAGTTCTAGTACTAAMTGGAACATGCCTTGATGCACATCTGTGGGGGCATTTTTACTGTAATTACACTGCACTGCACAAATGATGGAACAGTCTTTCAGTGGAGAAATAGCTAATTGTTYGATGTACTTTCTGAAACCAGCAGCTCCCAGTTATAAGCAAGATAAAGAGACGCTGATGTGAAACTACATATGGCCATATAAACTTGTTTCAGCTAACATGACAATGTTGATACATCAGGGGCTGTGAGAGCTACGTGAGCAGCGCTCAACTGATTTTCCCAAATCGGACAAGTTGAGATTAKGTGCCTTCTCAGTTTCATTTTTGGGGTAGAAGAGCTTGTCAAACAGATGACTCTGTGTGATCAAATGTTGATGCGATGGTACATGCACATCTTTCTCTCTGTTAGTTTGCTTTTGGGCTTTTTTTTTTTCTTTGACAGGAAAAGGATGCTTTTGACAACAGCCTCCAAAGCTGAGTAGTTTAAAATAGGAGGCAGAAGTTCATCAAGGTAAATGTGCTCTCTTAAACCTTTATTCTTCCTCACCTTTCCACATTACATTCTTTTCCTGGTAAAGAAATACTTTGCTTGGTTTTTGCTTGGGTTTTTTTTGGGTTTTTTTGGGTTTTTTTTTTTTTTTTTTTTAGCAATTAAAACCGAATGGTGTAGGTTTTGCCGCAGCTCCTAAGTTGTACTGAGACCTACAAGTGTTTGCTTCAGCCCTGGCTTCAGTACATCTTTGCGACTACCGTGAAAAAGAGAGAGAGAAGGAAATGGACACAAGGGAAGACGACCTCAGGTAAGAACAAAGCAGTTAATGTAAATCTCCACTCCTTGCCCTGCAGTACACCATTTCACTAAAAGGCATACAAAGTTCTCCTCYTCACCTTTTCCATTAGTTGACTACACTTGGGACTGACTCTGGATGGATCTTATTAGCATTTGAATGGCCTGTACCGCTGTGTAAATGACACTGAAGATTGAACTTCATGGAAAAATATCTAAAAAAAAAGTAAAACCAAAAAACACCTACCCTAAAAGGCCTGTGTTTCATTTTCACTGGCCCATATCCTGTTCTGAGAAAACTTTTCTCCGCTTCTGACTTCATGTATACATCCTGAGATTTTTAAAAAACACATATTTTCATTATTCACACTTTTGAATTCTGAGAGGGACCAGTTTAAAGGACYTAAATTCTAGGGAAAGTTTTGTTCTGGAAACAATTATTTTTGTTGAGAACTATTGATGAGGTGATTACCTAAGAATTCAGTAGGAAATTGAAGAGGAGGCAATTTCTGAGTTTTGAAAGATCATCAATAAYAAGTGAAAACAAGCCATGTTTCTCCTGAGTTGTTTACACAAGAGTAGCTGTTGATAAATGAACTTAAGATGGGGTATTAGWGGTACACAGTGTGCAAAGTGTAATAACAGTTTTACTGCTCAAAGCTTGTGAAGATTGAAATTGCACTCTATTATGAATGGAGTTTAATATTCCCWACTTGGGAGCAGGAATTAATAAATAAATGCTTTCATATCTTAGCAGTTATGCTGCTCAGATATATGGTATCATRGCTTTGCTCTAAGGAGGTGGGAATTCAGATATGGCATTACCATAGTTGGCAGTGAAATGCTGTTTCAGTTGAGTGAACACGCAGTTAGCTATGCAAAGTCAGAGATGAATTGACTTTGATGAATTGATAAGGAGGAGGGTGATCAGTGCTGGAGCCCTTTCCTCATCCACCAGGTTCCAGATGATGGGACAGAGATGTTTTCCCTCATTCCCTTCTGTACCCTTCACATCTGATGATGAATGGTAGCACCATCTATGTCAGAGTGCCAGGAGAAAATCAGGAATGTTCTCGTGTCAGATTTGTTTTCACCTGTTTGGAAGTTTAAAAAAGTCTTCTTGTGATGAAAGACTTTCAGGAGGAAAAGATGAGGAGAGGGCAAGTGAGGCAGTGAGCTCTCTCAGGTATCCAGGACCCTTCTTACTTGCCCTRTTTGGTATCCTGCATACTGCTCTAAATGAATCATAATGTGAAACAGGATTTCTAGAAGTGAGCAATACTGCTGAAGTAATTAATACTTTCTTAAAGGAAGTATTTATTACAAAAAGGGGGTTGTTTCAGCAATTATTCTCAAGTAGAACAATCTGGAAAAGCAAAGCAATATTGCCCTGACATACCTCCTAGTTCCCTATTGAGGGGGTAGATTTTCTCCATCAGAAAAAATTTTCTCAGTCTCTGTGAGAAGAATTGGGAATTTTTTTCCTGTTATCACTAATACTTGGGTAAAAAATTAGAGTCAGAAAAACTAGTCTCTGTCATTTTAATTCTGGGAAGCACTTGGCAATTTACGTTCTTGCAGATTTYAWTGATGGAGKAACAGGCCRTAAGARCAACATTAAAAAGRTCTTCRGTGGRASAGAGTTCTTGCTCTAAATTCTACTRAGTTCTGAAATATTTGSAGCMTGTATTATTATSTGCAAGAAATGCCCATGGAAGAAGGAATTACAGYYYTGTAGCAGCTGAGTTTGGTGAAATYTATAATGCTGACATAACAAGGTGTTGACGTTGGCCTGTACKTTTTCCCCTTGTAATCACCTCTTTGAAGTGACTCAACAGGTATCACATTTGTATTGCAAATATCACACCTGTAGTTTGTACACAAATGCTTGAGAGATTTATTGTCCTTATTATATTTAATTCTCTAAATTGTATTTGTATTTCAGTTGAATTAGAACTTCGTGTCAGTTTAGCAAGATTATTATATAGTTTAGTAATGCTTCACATTGAGGAGAATTTCCTTTGAGATTAATGCACCATTCTTTATGCTCTAATTTAGTCTCTTGAGTACAGCCAAGAGACTTTATTTTAAKTAAAAGGATACTTAACAATTTTTAGATATTTCCCTGACAATTATACGTCAGTGATATAAAATATACTCCTTGCAATGTGCATAAATATTTCTAACCTTATTTTATGGAAAACAAGGAAATAAAGCATGAATGATTATTTTCAGGAAACTACAAAATCTGAGTTTGCAGACCTTGCAGAGGTCCAGAGCTTTTGGTTACCCAGGTACCGCATGTCCTAAGGCTGTAAACAAATCCTCTGTTTACAGAAGAGGCAGGTGGTGAATGCTGTCAACAAGACTTCTTACACCTCCACGGGAATCCGAAGTCAGTAATTGCCCTAGCTCTTGGGCAAGTTGTAAATAATAAGTATATGAGAAAACACACGTCAGAAGTCAAGAAAAGAGGAAAAAGAAAGCCTCAGATATGTAAAAWGTAAATCTTTCAGCTATCAACAGATTTAGTGGCTATTTAATTCTACATGTTTATTATAGTTACACTAAAATTACTGAAAGAGGAGGGTAAGTTTGCTGCACCAGAAGTCTTAATTTGAAAAACCTTCCATCAGCTGCAGTACTGGCTTCATGACCTCAGGATAGTTATCTGCTGACAGTGTGATTCTGGAAACCAGAAATTGGCTGCTACCCTTCAGGTCCCATCTCATGTGCCCTGTAGTAGCTGGGATAGGGGAACCTGTGGGAAGAGGACACCGCAGTGTATTTCTGGCTAATTCAAGAGAAGCATGGACGAGCTCTGAAAAGAACCCTGTCAGCCCCCATCAAACAGAACGGTGTGACATATTACATGAGTCCTGAGTACAGGCTTTTAAATCAAAGAAAAGTCAAAGGTGAGGAAGTAAAATCCCCACAGGGTTAATGGGATGATCCTACAGAGGCAGATAAAGGGATGCTAAATATGTTTCTGTTTTTCTCTAGCTTCCTTATCAAAGTTTTCACGTGTCACAGAGATTTATACAACTGAAATTAGCACTGCTGTGGGATTACAAGAGACTTGCAGATTTATCCTGACTTTGGGAAATAAAATATGTATCAGCCTCTAGGGTGGGGCTCTTGTTATATTAGGTGTTAAATGACCATCTAATGAAAATGAAGTAGCTTCCCGCAGAACTTCAGAATTATGGTGAAGGAAAACAAACAGAATAATTAAAGTACTTCCCTAGGGTGAAACAATTCCTCAGTACCATCAGCTGAAGCAGAAACCATGCCTTCTGTCAAACCATACTGGCCCTGTGGTATCATGCATCCTAAATATGGGAAGCATGGTAAGTAGKAATTTTCATTCTCAGATAATCAGGCTAATCATTTGAGAAGTTTGTTTTTCTAACTTTCAGAGTTGCAGAATGCACTCTAGCCCCACTCTTTGAAAATGCAGAATTATCTTCTGTTTTGTGTTACCGGTTGGAGTGTCATGGCTCTCTAGTCAGGAGTGGGCATTGGAACTAGATGATCATTAAGGTTCTTTCCAACACAATCCATTCTGTGATTTTTGAAACTAAAGACAAAGGATTTGTTTGATAGTTGATGGAGCCAACTTTTTTAATGCAATAATAAAGTATAAATTATACTGTGGCTCTGGAAGTGCTTTGATATTAAAGTGTATCTCAATCACTTGTGCAGTGTAGAAGAGAGTGGTCCTTTTATTAGATTGAGTATGAGTATCAACTGAAAATGCATGGGATTAAGTGATGGGGCTATCCTAAGAAATTTTCTAAGATATTTTTCTTCAACTATTAAGCAATTTTCCTGTGCAAGTAGCTGCAAATTGTCAGGGTTTGAAGGCTAAGGTGCTTTGGCTAAGAACTTTTGACAGGGCTAGGCTTGGCTTTGGRTCGCATGAGCTGTACCATGCAGGTTGCTGCTTTAGTATACATCTTAAGCTCTGAGGCTTCCTCTTTTTTCCACAGATCTGCCTATCCAGCTCTCTTAACATTTGCTTCTCTAGTGTAAATGCATCATGCTAGCACACGCTGCGTTAGCCTGTGAATTTATTAACCACATTACGTAGCAAAAATCAGAAAGAGGGGGTTTTAAAAACCAAATCACCATGAAATACTTACCATCTATTAGAGAGACACACATGGTGAACATTCCACTGTATTCCAATACAAGTTTTACATCTTGAAAACAATCACACTAATAGCAAACCCCGTTAAAATATTTTCCCACCACACAACCCTCCAGCCGGCGACTGTTTCAGACAATGGTTTCACTTTTTAGTAATGATATTCTTAGCAGTCCCATTGTTCTAAAGTAGTCCCACAGATATCTAATTTTTAGTAGGATAACATGCACTATTATAACGTATCAGAATTTTTAACCAGAAAATTTCTCTCTGACTTTTCAGACTTAAGGGCGCTATGTCACCATATGTGGTCTCTTGCATATTTCTGACTACTGTATTCTACAACTAAACAAACTTTGTCACACCAGCGCTATCCATGACAGATTTCCACTGCCTGGGGGTGTTTATGGACAAGAAATAAGCAGTCTGTTTTAACTCATCAGCAAGTGAGCCTAATGAATAGGCTTAAAGCCTCATCTGTTTACTAGTATTTTATTATTTGTTCAACTGACTCATGGTCAGTGCCGTTCTCACCATTCTACTTAGCTATTAGCCTATCAACAATTCCATTAGAAACTCTTTTTGAGAAGTTGGTGGCTTAGCTGAAAATTTACAGTAGTGGTGCTGACCTAGAATGCTAATTCCCAGATGTGGTTTGAATATTTTTATTAGATTTTTAATACAAATGCATGTATATGAATGTTAGTGAGGAATGTTAATGGTCTTATTTAAACCAGACAGTCTTTGTACAAGTTTCAGATCCCTATGATTTAGCTGGTGCACCTTGGGCTTCACAGGCAACCTGCATTATTTCGGTTTCCACATGCTTTGAAACAGTGAGGTGCCTTAAATCAARAAGCAGAGTTCTGCTATCTGCTTGAAATTGGTCCCAAGTACACTCACAACGTTCATGAGCACTGCATGGGCCAGTTCAGACAGCACTGCCAAATTCGCAGCCATTGGGGACTTCCTGGTGTTTGTTAGTCCAATTCCAGTGTCATGCGGTGTGCAATATGAGCTGCTTCTTGCTGAGTGCAAACTCCAAAGTGGCGTCATGAGCCCTCTGGGGAACACAGACATCATCCTTTTTATTAAGGACCTGGCTGGGACCCATCACTCGTTCTGCCCACTTCTTATTTAAGAAGAAATGTCTATGTGCTCTTTACTTCCCTCTTTCTTTAAAAATTAAGGACTGTCATCACTTTTGAGCACTTTCCTCCAACTACCAAATCCAGAGCCTGTCAGGAAACTTCTTCAACTTTTATAGGYGCAGAAATATTTAGGAAAATAATGAACTGCAGCCACAGTGGTCCGGTCTGACTGGAGCACTGTACAGGCATAACAGCACATTCATCACAAAGCAGAGGCAGCTGACGCTTGCAGGACTAGAAGAGTAAAACCCCTTTGACGTCCCTTCCCCAGGTTAATCCGCATCAACTGAATTTTCACTATGAACAAATGTTTTTGAAACTACTGGTTTTCAGGAAGCTGATGGAAAAGCAGCTGTCCTAGGAATAGCATGGGATACCCAAAAGTGCCCTGACACAATCCAAGCATGAGCTACCATAGATCCAGCAAAGGGCATCATGGCTCGTGAGAGGTCTAGAAAATTGTTATGAGGAGCAGCTGAGGGAGACTTTGTGTAGTCTCCAGAAGAGGAAGCTCAGGGGGAACCTCATAACTCCCTTCAACCTCATCACTCCCTCCTTCAAAGAGGTTGCAATGAGATGGGGGCTGGTCTCTCCTGCTGTCCCTGCAGTGAGAGGATCGGAGGGAAAGGCCTGAGACAGGGGACATTCAGATTAGATATTAGAAAGGAAATTTTCGCTGTTAAGGTTGTCAGGAACTGGAATAGGCTGCCCAGCTGGTGGTGCTTTAGAGGCGCCTGGATCTGGCTCTGGGTGATGTGGTTTAGTGGTTTATGGGGTTACAGTGGCAGTGCTGGGTTGACAGCTGGACTGTGTGGTCTTAAAGGTCTCTTCCAACCTTGATGATTCTATGATTCTGTGATTTTGGTAACTGCCAATATGTGGCTTTTGCTGATGTGAGGACTGCAAAATGAGTAGTTAATTTCCTTCCTTATTCAGTTAGAGAAACCAAGACTCAGTAAAACAGTGTTCCTCTAAACATGCTGGGACACCTCAAACCTTTTTTCTTTGGAGAACAGTAGTGTTAGTAAGGCCACCACCAGATGCTACAATGTTTGAACCCTGATTCTGGTTTCAAGATCACAGACATGACAAAAGTTTAGGCAGAGTAAGGTAKCATCAGGTGATGTGAGAAACAATGTTCTCTTGGGGATTCCTCAGATACTMCTTGTCACATCAAATGAAAGGGAGGACTGTTTTGGAATTTACCTTCATCAAGACCTCTTTAAGTACAGGATCTCATGTAGGCGCAGAGMCGTAACCTTTGCCATGACCCTATTTCCAAGTGCAAATAGGAAACAAATCGTAGCTGAAAGCCGGGCAGGGGTGTCAGGAACTTGGGTCTTGAAGCTGAAGGGATTCTCTCACGTTGCTCTGTGACTACATGATATACAGGTAATTCAGAAAGTGGGAGCTGTTATACAGCCCAACGCAAAAAAAACAAAAAAAAAAAATCTGTACTAGAAGGAAACTTAAGGAAATGAAAGAAAGAGAGGGTCTGTTTAAAAAAGCTAATTGAATAAAAATATCATGTTTCTAAAATAAAATAACTGCTGAGTTAGACCTTCTAGTTTAGCTTTCAGAAGATGAGAGAAGTTGAAGTGCTCTGTTATGCCAGGCTTGCTTGGACACCTTTGCTGCTTGAGGCAGGCACTGAGGAGCAGTTGGGTTCTCMCCCTGAAAAGCAGGGTGACCACATGCTCTGTGTGAGGCTGTTGCGCAATCCTCCAACCGCAAGCGTTGGGAGCCCATCCGAGTTATGGGCCCACATTTTGTAATCCTGGTTCACAGGCTATAAATAAACATGTAATTGATCCCTCTTCACGGAACAGACTAGATGCCTTCTGCTGTCAGCTTGAAGATAGAAATAAGTTTCTCTTTTTTTTTGCAAATCATCAAGGGTTCTTGACCACTTTTAGTTRGCAAGGGCAACAGCAACAGATTTATTTATTTAGTAATAAATGGATAATGGAGTTAATGATTTCACAGGCTCTTTCGCAAAACTTTTCTAATTTTTATTTTTGCTTATACATAAATTTAAGATATTAATTCCTATTTAGTTATAACTCCTTGGCTCTTCTGGTTAATTACCTGCTGTTCAAATCTTAGAACTTTTTTGTTGTCCTTGGTCTCATGCAAGGCATTTTCTGCAAGAGCCTTGGACTTCGGCACAGTCTGAACTAGATCTCCTTCCAGGTACACAGCAGAAAACCCAATTGTTTTTAAGCATTTGTGAAGACGGTTGATGGTGTGATGAGTATTGTTGATGTTCAGTGCCTTGATACTTTCACAGAGAGTAAAGAGAAATACTAGATACCTACTGCATGTGGTAGGAAAAAGAATTAGGAAAAAGAAATGTATAAAATTTAATGGCATTCAAGTTGAAACACACATATTTTCACATGTAAGGGATGTTTGTCACTGGAACAAATTTCCTGAGGAAATAAAACCTGCACCATTTCTTTGTATCTTTCTAAACAAGTCAAAAGCATTATTTTGCTCATGAATTACAACTACATGTAATTATGTGATTTATGTGCTTTTAGGGAAGATCAACCATCATTTTCCCTTTTAGATTTAAARTCTATGAATCTTACATTTGTGGTAATACAGCTGATAATAATAATAACAATAGTAATGATGGTTTAGTGACTGGTTAGATTCCTGTGAGAATGAAAATTTTAATACTGCAGAGAGGTTTTTTTTTTGTTTTTGTTTTAGTTGAGGCACCACTTTATCTTACTAAATGTATTTAAGTAAAATAAATAGGGTGCCTTTTAAAATGCTTTGATGTTAATTACTCGGCTATCATTTCTCCACTACTTTCCAAGTATCCTGAGCATAATTTAGATCAAAATTACAGCCAGTTACTGGGTATAGGATATGTCTGACAGACTCTCTACAGAAGAGGGAAGGCTTTGCATCTGGATTTATCATGTGGGTTTTGGACATGTAGAGCAACCACAGTGGTGGAAGCTGCAAAGTAAAATAAAGTTCTGAGCCCAAACAGAACTCACAGCAATCAGAGAATGTTCCAAAGAAGATTTTCATGTCTGGCCTGAAGATTAATCCCTAACACAACACTATTTGGAGGACAAGGCATGCAAAAAACAGGTAGAAAATGGAGTGATATTTTCCCTTTACAAAAGGGGAACAGAAGCACCAGGAGCCTTGCCTCAGGATCCATGGGAATTCAGTAGTGAGCTTTGAGCAGAATCCACTCCATGCCTTAACAGCAACCCTGTTAACCAGCATTATTGCTACCCTTTCTGTTATTGCAAACAATTATAGCAGGTCTGGAAAGAAAACTGAGGGAAAACAAACAATCAAGTTTATCAGTCTGTTTTATTTTATCTATTTCAGTGTAATTGCTACTACAATGTACATACTCTGAGCAGTATATAAAATGTTTTAATGACCAGGACAGAGGGTTACTAGCTAAAGGACAATTAACTGGTTACCTCCTAAGTCGCCTGTTACACATTTACATCTGGAGGGAAATTGTGCTCTAAAGTCTGAGCCTGTGAAGGGCTCCTTGGCAACACAGGGGCTGCTCTGCCTAATCTCAGGCATCCTAGGGCCAAAGCATAAAAAGAAACTTTGGCCTTGTGATTCTTTCCATGGCAGTGCCCGCCTGCCTTGGTGCCTGGAGGAATTCACAGCAGGTGGCACCCTGAGCAGCAACCATGGTGTGTCACAGGTGTCAGGACTTTCTAGGGCGCAGATGCTTTACCCTGGCTGCAGGGCAGCAGGATTGGCAGTCTCCCTTCCTGGCGGGAGGTACCTGGAAAAGGTATCTTCTCTTCCTATTTTTGGCAACCAAGGATTAGTTGTTTAATCCTTCCTGAAGACTTCTCAGGAGAAGCTGATGGTACTCCTCGTGTTTCAGAAATCCCCGATCTGGAAATATACTGGAAAGAGCAAGAAGCCCTCAGAGCTGTGCTTGTGTAGGAGTTTCTTTTTTACTTCTGTTGCTGTTACTGGTGAGGTGCCCCCAAAGGCTTTGCACAGTCCCGTTCAGAGGCTGCTTGCAGCAGAATCTGCAGACTTGACAAAACACATGCAAGGAAGATCACAATGTGTGACTAGCACTCCAGAAGCTTCTCAGATATTTCAGAATGTATCTTAATCTTCTTGAAATGCAATGGTTTGAGGCTGAAATCAAAATACAACAGAGTGAAGTGCAAGTCCTGATTGAACATTTACACTGGGTGGACAACAGTGAAGAGGGAGAGGAGAAGAGGACAAGTACCTCCGAAGTATATCTGTGAAACTTCACTACCTTACTACTTAATCAAGTACACACTGTAAAAATTGTAGGTGAAATAAAGTGGAATATCTAAAAAGGCATTTCAATAATACAGTCTTAGAGATGATGACTATCATGGATCTCATTCCTTCTTTATCGTTAGTCCCTCAGTGCCTTCAGCATTTCCCACTCTGACTTCAGTAGCTTCTTTCGAATACTAAAAGAAAATGTCACAACAGCTAGTCTAGAGGCTACACTGGGAGAGAAAAAGAGATATTTTAATTTACTGGCCTAAATAAAGGAAAAGTTTGAGTATAATCAGACATTTTGGCAGGCCCCTTGAGATAAGGAAGGAAGCCCTGATTTCCAGCTTCCATACTTGGGATGGCTTCATTTGAAAACCTGGAATCATTTTAAGAGGAAAGAATTCATATTTCAGGACCATCAACAGCCTTGTATCAGAAATAGACAGATAAAGGATAAAACCAAAATTGCATAAATATTGTAACCACWACTGATCTGACCATAGTTAGGCTGGGCTTGAATATTTAAGGATATTAAAGAACTGCCTACCAGAGCAAATCTCATTTGAGACCCCACTGAGGCTATGACTAATTTGAAAATCCCATTGAGCTTCAAGAATGAGAAAATTAGTAACCTGCTTAGTCCTATTAAAAACAGTTTCTGAGCATATCTACGACAGATTTTTGGCTGTTTAGAAATTRTAAAATAAAAAAATTAAATAGCATTAGGCAAAAACTGAGAAGAAGCTGCAAAATATCTATGACAGGTTCTTCATGGCTCTTACTCTGAAGTGGATCTATAACACCACCTGTGAAGTTGTCCCATCCATGCTTAGACCTGAAAGCTGGGCATGTTTAGATCTGAGTTGTTCACTGAATAAAAATGATAAGTTCCAAGATTCATTACCCATTCCAAATAAAATGAGGAGAATTTTCAATGCATTAGTTCTGTTTACTAAATATTTAACCAGGCTTACTAGTTCTGGGCATTGAAAAATCTTAATGCAAACAAAATCACAAGGTTCTTTTGGAAACTTTAACAGGTAATGGGATTTTTTTCATTGCCTCTTTGTTTCTTAGGGTCTTTTTCCCCCAGCATTTAATACCTACTTAGTTGACACCAGAAGACTCTTCTTGGTGAAGAAAGAGGGGCTGGAAACTCACATTATTTATTAAAAACAATAAAAGTAATCCTTTCAAATCCTTCCAAATCCAGATTTTGGAACCTAGAGTTCCTGGAAGAGCTAGCTGAACATGGTACAAGTAGGAAAGTGGACCTGAGAATTAACTCTTTCTCAAGGGAAAACAAAAGAATGCTATAAAGGATTGCCACTGCTGTGCTGAGGAAGCAAAGAGAAATCTTCTCTTGATCGTGGTGTTGGAAGGAATGCCCCTGGATCAGACAAGAAGGGAGGCATTGCTTTTCTCCCTTTCTGAACACTGGGGCAGCCAAACTGTCTGCTTACACAGACAGGATTGCATAGAGCTGCTGGTCTTCATATTCTCAACCATCATCTAGGTGTCATCTAGGGCTAGGAAAATGCATCCTAGGAAACTCCTTGAGCTGCTTCCTTATWTATATTGAGCCTCTGCAATGTCCTAAATCAGCCCAAACCTGCAAAGTACAAGCTGGCCTTGAGTGTTGTATTTCAAATAACGCACAACAGTATTCTTTCGGAAGGGGCATCCTCCCTTCTGTTACTGTGTCGTTCCTTCTGCTATTATTGGGAGCTGCTAAAGAGGGAGGATAAATCTCAGAAAACAGAGACTACAGCATGACGCATGTGCTCACTTAAGGGGTTAGGCAAATGCAGTCTGCTTTCTCTCTCTTCAAGGGCCACAGAACAGCTGAGGGACGTTATTATTTCCCAGGGCCATCAGAAGTGAATCCAAAGGTCCAGCATRTATTTTCTTTTCACTCTATACTTGTTTCACTACCCAACTCTGGTGGATTTTTAATAGTTCAATGTCTTTAAAAAACTGAAAGGAAAAGTACTCCTGCCTTTATTTCTATTACTGATTGCCAATGTTGTGAAGTCRAAGCATAAGCCATACTGGAAGTTGTAAGCATCATGAATTTTCACCTGTCATAAAAAAGAACAATGGTTTTTAAGTTTCAGGGACAAATGAGAAATTTTCAAAACTTTATATTTTTTTTATCCCATGGGAAAATATTCAGGGAAATGGAAACTCAATTGGAATATCAGTTCAGTACAATATTTTGGGGATCTCTCCAGTTCAAAACTTGATTTTCTAACCAAAACTAGAGAGAAACCGAAGGAYATGATGAAAAGAGTGTTGTAGAAACCCCAGAATAGCAAAGAAGAACTTAATCAGGGACAAAGAAAGTTTTTGATTAAAGACCCTGCTTCAGTTAGTGTTTACTTTTCACGAGTATAGATGATTAAACATGGATAAACCTATAATTATTTCTTTTATGCACCTTAAGCRTTCTAAAATGCAATGATATGCCCCTTTTGATTGTCTTTTCCTTTACCTGATGTTATGAATCATGCTTCAGAGAATTTAGAATTCATGATGGGAACATTTATGAAAACTTTACGAGTTTCATGGTACAGGAAGCATGTTTCCTGCCCAACTGTAAGGCAGGTGTTTAATTTTTAAATTGAAAATTTATTGTCGTGTGATGGTCTGCAGTATGGCATTTTTTCCCAATACTAAACTCAAAGATTTCCTACAAAAAAAGGAAAAAGGCAAAGTGAGCCTTATCAGAAACCAGGACAGTCATAATTATGATTGTCAGGATCCTCAAAATTAATTACAATTTCAAGCTGTGACAGAGCCTAAAATAGCAAGAACTGCTGGTGATCCAAAAATCACTCACAGCATGTCCAAGCTAGTATTTGGCAGAGAGCATATGCAAYTTAAAAAAAGAACATAACCCTTTAGGCCCATGCAAGCAATTAAGCTTTTTGTGGAAATGTCAGGCCATAAGTATGAAAAGACCTTTCAATTGTTTATGCAGGACTTTCCTCTAATTAGTGACAACTGATTTTAATTTTTGCCCCTTCATTTTTCAAGTAAGACCAGATGGGCTTAAGTTTGGAAGGCAGTTGTTCTGTTCAAAACAAAATAAAAAAATAAAAAAAAAAGGAGATGGTTCTTGCCAAGTCAGACTCCATGATTCTTACAGTGAGGGGGTACAAGTAAATGCCAATCAGCTTAGCAGCATTGAGAGATACGTAAGGAACTTAGCCYGAGAGCTCTGCTGACGACGTAAAACAAGAAGACATTTCCAGAAGTGTCTGTCAAACAAGGTATAAAAATAATCAGAGGCTGTTGGCACAAGTTASTGTGACTCTAGCTGATGTTTAAGTGGATGAAATTTAACAGCACTTCGATAACTTTAATTTCATTGTTGCAGTGCTTCTTGCTAATGTTCTAAATGCAGTGATCAGTGAGGCAAAAATAAACCATGATCTGACCATGTTTTATCAGAGTTACTCCAAAAAACTAATGGGGAGGATTTTTTCTTTCATCACACAAGTTGTTGAATCACTGCTGTCTTGTTAACCTGTGCTTTCTTGGCCATCTCTCCACTGCTCTGTCTTTCACATGAAAGATTGTGACTTATTCCACCTCTGTCTCCATCCAATTTTCCTACACTTCTGAGCCTAAAACAACACATTTTAAGTCTTGAGTGTGATGACCCCAGCACTGACTGACTGCAAAATAGGTCAGTAGAATGCAAAGCAAATGTCACCTAGTGAGTAGGCAAAACCACACATTTTGCTCCTGGCGTCTTGCCTCGGCTTGGATTTGCTAGAAGAATGCTAAGCYGGTCTCCTGACTTTCTAGGCTTCAGTATGTAAATTGAGATCGCTATTTATTATTTATCCTAGCACTGGAGAATGAGAAG
The DNA here is from genome assembly GCF_030028575.1 of Malurus melanocephalus. Classification (NCBI taxonomy): domain Eukaryota; kingdom Metazoa; phylum Chordata; class Aves; order Passeriformes; family Maluridae; genus Malurus; species Malurus melanocephalus. The sequence goes on along the minus strand of NW_026623270.1, from coordinate 1,717,245 downwards.
GTTGCACTAAATGGTGGTTGTTTAAAATCCTTGGGTAAGATTCTCTTATGTAGATGCTATGGCATTGACAATCCATTTATAAGAAGAAATACATAACACAACGTCTTTTATACATCTTTGTGCAGTTCTGCTAAAAATGTGCCCAAGTGTAGGATCTTATTTAAWTTTTTTGTGATGAATTCTCAAAGATTATTTTTCTATTCAGAGGTCTTCCTAGAACTTAGATGAGTTATCTTGTTCTCTTTGCCTCTTTTTTGCTTTGCATCTGCGTTCTGCCTTTTCTGTTTTAATTAGAAGCTCTTTGCATCAAGGACTATTGTAATGTGTCTGCGGTACCTAATGAGTTAATCGTATTTTGGCCTTGTTGGCTCTGCCTTAACACATAGTGCTAAAAATTAATCAATTTAGTGCTTAGATTTACAACTGCAGTTTGATGGAAAGTTAGAGTCCAGGAGASAAGTGATATCCTCTTACACTGGCAGAGCCTGCAGAAAAGTGTTCCTCTCAGTCGGTCAAAGCAAGGAAAAAAAAAAGCGTGAGGGAATGTATGTGATGTCAGTGCTCCTGCAATATAAARCTGAGACTGAAGCACACATCTCCAACAAACAACTAATAAATGAGCACTAAGAATATCAATGTGTTGACTCCATGTGTTGATTGCAGTCTGTGAGCAGAGCCTTTAAGTGTCGCCTTTCTCTTCAACTCCCATTAAATTTTGTTCTTTTTTCTCATTTCCTTTCTCACCTGGTGTATCTTTATTTTTATATATGAAAAAGTTGAATATTAAAAGCAATCCAGGACACATGGAACAATATTTGGCTGGTGACACAAAAGGAGGGAAGTACTCACTTATTTTTCATTTMACTACTAAAATTGCAAAAAGATGGGATCATCAGGATTCTCCCTGTAACATGGCAGCTGGGGATGCTTCAAGGCATCTTATGAGACTGGAGTGTCAGGACGGTGAACTGTTTAGTCATGTGAGAACTAATCACAACAATATTCAGCACTCACACAGGCACAGAGGATGATTTTGTCTCAGAAGTTATGAATTTGCCCTAAAAATCCAAAGAAATTCAAGTTCATTAAAACGATACAAAGCTGGCCAGTTGAAGAAGCAAAGTGGTTGTTGTCGTGAATGAAAGAGTCGATGGTAGAGCTGTGTTTGAAATACCACAGCCAACACACTGGCACTGAGTAAAAACATGACTTGTTGGCAAATGGATATACTGTGAATGCTGTCTGGAGAATCTCTTCGTTCATGCTTGCATTTAAAATGYATGGGAGGCAGCCACACAAGTTGGGATTCATTCCACCAATTTCAGCACAAGGAGTTGGATGTGCTCTGAAAAACATGCCTCACCAAATCCTTAGGAAGGGGTTAAAGCAGTGGCTGTAGAGCATCTTTGCTCTGTTTGATAAGGGTCAAATCTAGGGAATAAAGAGACTATTTAGTCTGCCCTCCTCCTTGGTTGTCTGCAGAGCCTTCGGAGAAAGGGTGGCCAAACAAGTGCATTTCTCATGTATTGCTGAGAAGCAACTAGATGGCAATGCCTTCCACTCCTTAACACCAACCCAGCCTGAGTCTGACCCAGCAAGCCCAGAACAGAAATCTCTGTATCTCATTACCAAAACTCTGAATCATCCAACTCATTTGACTTCTCATTGTATAGACTATAAATAACTTGATTCCAGACATTGCCAGGTGGCGCAGCGGGGTGAAGGCCACCACAGAGGAGCGTGTGCTCTAATCAAAGCCTAGGTGTGAAAGCTTGCTTTCAACTTGCATGTCCAGTRGTTTATGTTGAAGGTCACCTGCCAGAGGTGGAATTTTGCTGTCCTTTCAATGGRTGTTGGCTGCTTTTTGACTAGGGARCTGCGTTTCCCTCAGATTTCAGAGGGAAAAAATGGTACACCATTCCCAGGATTAGGAAAGCCAGGGGGGCTAAGCAACAGCACACAAATGCCRAGGAGCTGACTTTGATGTAGTGGTTAAGTCTCCGCAGGAATTCCAAAGCCAAATCCCATGGATCCTGCCGCTGGCACGCAGAGGAAGCTTTCCCTCTGGTTTCCTCACTGGTCTCAACATCTTTTGCAGAGGCAGCACAGGCAGCAAGGTTGTGGGGCTGCCCTGGGCTCTCAGCCAGCACCTGCATACTGAGCTCTGGGCAGGAGGTGACCAACCACAAAAGGCTTCCTAAAGCTGCTCCCAGCACAACTGGCGTATTCTTCACCCTGAACTTTCACTCGGTGGTCTCGCTGCTTTTCTTTGTGATTTTTTATTATCTTTTCACTAGCAGGCTCCATCTTCAGCATGGCCTGTGCTCCTGCTGTGGCAGCTGTACCAGTTTGCCTACTTTTCCTGGCTTATTACCTTCTCTGTAGCTATGGCTAAGGCGATGGATGTTGGTGGGGGAATATCTCCTAAAGCCATCTTTCCTATTTGCAAAACCTGCAGTCTTTCCAAGGTTAATTTCTTCGCAATTTCCTTCATATCAAGCTTGCATCAAATTTGCCCCCGTGGGGTTCTATATCCTGTGCTCTCAGTGTGCAACAGAATGGCTTAGGACACTGCTTTCTTTGTTGGAATCAAGAAGAATTGCATTTTATTTTGTATTATATTCATGCAGCAGTGGAAACAAATGTTGTTGTAGTGGTTTGGAKCATTTGCATGAACTCGTTGTTCCTRTGGAAGCTTCGTAGGTGCCCAATAAAGACAGWGGGATTCAGGAAGGCGGTTAGTAATGGCTAAATTATAGCAATGGGTGACAGTGGTGTCTGTCTTCTGTCCCAGAAGTGAGGTACCCAGAGGACATGGCTAAGATTAGAAGATGAGAAAAAGCCATGCAGACAATTAATATAGACACACAAAGTATTGCAGTATTAGCAGAGCGAGTCCCGCTTCGGAAGGCTTTTAACAATTACCAACAATTCTTTAGAAAAGAGCCACAGTTACATGTGCAGTCAGTTGCTYTCTAATTGCTACAGCAGGCTACCACTGGGAAGAACAAAGGAAATATTTAGCACCTCGTAAATTCTTCTGCAGCCCTGCCGAGTGGCTGGAGTTCAGATTACAAGTTTATAACCAACATTTGAGAGCAATTTCTCCTCCACTTTGAGAAAGTGGGTGGGGAAGCTGTTCGACACTTTCTTCAAATGCCTGAAGTAATGTGTGTCTGAAAGAAATGCGGGTCCAAAACACTCTTTCACTTGTCTTTTGATTCAGGCTTGCAGTGTACTGTTATATGTTTAAAAGCTAAAAAATCCTCTTTGCTAAAAACAGATGCCGGTGCCATTGTTGTTCTTGTYGCTGTAACTATTCGCTTCCAACTTTAGCGCTGTTGCCGGTGATTTGCTGGAATCGAGAGCTGATCAGTATTTGCTCCCACCAGTTCTCAGGGTCTTGCAAAGGCTGCAGGGGGATGTGTGCTGCTAACTGGAGGGGAGGTATTAGTCTCYTTGAGTCGGTACTTAATCATGTCCATGTCTCGTGAATGAGGTGTTGAGGCTCTGACAATTGTAAAGATTTCATGATCTAGCAGAAAATAAGGTAGTGCCCTGGCTGACCCCCCCCCTCCCCCCCCCTTTTAATTTGGGTGCTAGGTGAATTCAGATGTTGCTTGAGTTTCTCCTAGCTTCACGGGGATAGGATATTCCCCATTAAATGTTTGTAATGAGGACTGTTACTGTCTACTCAGCAGCTGCTGGTAATGCAGAAGAGATGTAAGCAAGAGAATCTTCTGTGTTATTCAGCTTGAAGGGGTTTGTGTTAACCCACTTCAGTTTTCTGAACTTCTCTTTAAAGCAAAAGTTGTCTTAGAACTTAAGTGGTGTTAGACATTTGTCTACATCAACTTTGCTCTGCTTTCTTCTTCTTTTTTTTTTTTTTTTTTACGTGGGTTTTGACAATACTTCAGTATGTCAGCCAGCATTAGAACCCTTGTGTATTCGCTTCCCCCTTCCCCAGTTGACTTAAAAATGCAGCACACTTTGAGCTGAAAAATTCATACTCCCACATGCCTGTAGCCAAATTAGAAAAGAAAATAGAAAAATGAGGGCTTAAATGTAATTCTTAAAAATCACTTTTTAATGTTCTTACCAGTACATTGGTAATGTAATGTATTTTTAATATTGCTGGCYTGACAAAAAGTTCAGTAAACATTCACATATTCTATATTAAAAACTTTGTAGTGATACATCAGAGACCCTGTCAGACTCTCACCGAGAGCAGAAAAATATGCTTATCCATCAGAAGTCCTCCWCCATCCTCCAAGTATATAACTCCAAAATAATAATGTGTTTATGAAGCCTTCTCTCAGTCACAGCTTTCTGGGGWTGTATTCCTGTGTGAATGAGAGCAGTTGACATTCTAATCACACTCAGCTCTATGGAAGGTATAGAATAAGATACAGAAGCTGCTGGCTTACTATGGTCTGGCACCATCACTGTGTCTCCATAAAAATTAAGATTAGGTAAACTTTTAAAAACAGTTTAGTGGCAGGAGACACAGCAAGCTTGTGGCATTACAGGAAAAATCCCAGCTCTYGGGAATTGTGGGAAGACTTCAATGCTTGAAGCAGCAATACAATGGAATGGCTGAGGTGCTCTGTAGAAGTCTGTTTCTATTTATGTCTTTCTATCATCAGCTTTGCACTCTCCACCCCCGCACACATTACTCCTCTTCCACTGAATAAATGGAATATTTCACCCATGAATAACAAACTTCTTTCACTAACCTAAAAGTGCAACACAATGCCTTCACACCTGCAGCATTTACAAATTGCAGGTCCTGTGGTCAGGAAAGGAACTTAATAAGCACTTCACAGCTGAGATRGCTATATGTTAGAAGCAAAATGTTTGGCTAAAACCTGAGTTTTACCATTGCAAAGCGTGTAATTTCACCAGTCTTTTGCTCCTACAGCCCATGGTCACAGCAAAACTATTTCCGTGACAGTAAAGCTATCTAGAAGGCATACTGTAAATGCATTTACTTTTATAGTTTGTTGCCAGTTTGGTAATCCCCATTTAAAAGAAATTGAGGAAGTGATTTTAAAGGTTAAAGAAATATGCAGACTACAGGACTGGATATGGAGGGGCTGCCCCCACCTTCTGCTGTTAAATGAAATGACAGATGGGTGAGACCTTGTATCATGAATATAACTGGTACTTCAACAATTGATGTTATTGCCACTCTTTTTTCCATTCATGCTTCATCAAAACCTTTTCTCTCCTTCCCTGTCTCTCCTCACTATTTGCTTGTTTTGAAGCACTTGAGTCTCCATTGGGAGACCAAACCCTGCAAGCACTTCACAATGTGTGTGAAATAAGGGTGTTTTACTATGTGTTATCATCATGGTATCTACTTGCCTGAGTAAGGCCAGCAARTTCAAACTTGTGCTGATGACTTGCCTTTTCTGTTCTTGTCAATCATATAATTTTCATCTGAATTTAATGTAAAGCAAAGTATGAGTCTCATGAAAAACAAGATAACATTGTCTCCATTACATTCAAGATGTGACAGAGGAGAGTAGTAGAGCCACTCCAAGGCTCTTAGATCCTTTTGTTTCATTTTCTCATATGACTCTAAATTTTCTCTTGAGCTATTCCAACCTTTGTAGCTGTGACCATATTTTGCAGTGTTGTAAGGCATATGGGTGAGGGGCAGAGAGTCTTGGATAGGAAAAAATGCGGCTGCTTTAAGAGATGTCAAACACTCTTGAGGATTGTGTGAATGTAGAACGTGTAGAACACCATTTCACATTACACATAGGAACTGAGGCCCAACAGATTCCAACTGAACAAGGAAAAATGTGAACATAAAATGGGTGGCTCTACAAGCGTGTGAAGGTATGCATGGACACACAAAAATGGAGAATATATATAATAATTATTTGATAGAATAGATATCCTTAACTGTTTGGATTTATATCCATAGCCACACAATATTTAAGTCTGTGTAAAATGTGCATTGCATTTGGAAAATAATTGCATACTTGTGCTTCTTGGCACAGTATCCCAGATGACTGTTGTAGGCACCAGCAGCCCTTGAGTGTTTTCCTCCCAGGAGATGCGGTACAAAGCCAGTGACGGACAWAAACCAGTCATTTTGTGAAAAGAGATGAAGCACAGCCCAGTGAGAGTTGCAAAAGACTTGTGYAGGAAGGGAGTTTACTCTCCTTGGGCTCCAGCAGTGCTTAGGAAGGTACATCTGCTGATGAGAGTCTGGGAAAGTCTCGCAGCTGGTTAGTGGGTCAGATGTTTTCATGTCACTCGGGACCTTTTGAAGTGTTGGATGCTAAGTGATCATGTAGCTTGCAGAAGCCTGAAGTCACCACTGTCTGCATGTCAGCTCCCTTTTGCTGTTGCCATTGCTCCAAAACAAAGCTCCCATTAAATGCTTTGAGTCTTGGCACAACACAGATCCCCCAAACCACATTTATCCCATGACCAGTGATGAGTGTGCAGTTCTATTGTTAGAAGCAAGCCACTTCAAAACACCAAAACATACGATTTACACATATTTTCAGTCCTATTCTGTGTGAACAGCAAAACTTTTCTTTTTTTAAACTTAATTTCTTAAAAAGTTTTTAGGATCTCCACAGTGAGATTTTGATTAGTTTATGTCTTAGAGATGAGTAGCTTTTACACAAGTAAGTGTGTTTTGACATCAGTTCTTTTTCTTGCCAGRCCTAGGAGTTCTGGGTGCAATGTGCTCCCTGAATTAGTTATGATGTCACCAACACCTAAACCCAGGCATTTTTCTGTCCTGATTTAGGTGTTAATGACATCATCATCTGCTACAGTGGAAACAAACACCTAAAATTTAAGCCTGGTATGTAAATTGAGGAGTAGTTGTTTTTTAAAATACYTTGCTTTAGAATGTAGTATTTTGTCTAGACACACATTCTGTTAATGATTAGGAATTACAAATGTTCTGTGTACAGGAGAATTGCTGCTAACCTTTCAGAGAAAAGAAAATTCAATATTATAGAATGGTTTTACATACCTGAAAACAAGAACTGCTCCTCAAATAAAAAGCAGCATAGTTAACTGATTCATTRGGCAGACTAATCTGATCTGCTTTATTCAAGGTTTTTAAGGAAATATGAATTGAAATCACCTGAAAATTTTAAAAATTTGTAATCTTGACCTCTGAAATAAATGGAGCTATAGCAAGAGAAAAAGCATGAAAAAGAATAATCTATGTCCTAAAAGTTATATTTCCATAATACTTAGGTGAAGTCTAACCTGACCTTCCACCTTGATCTGGGTGGTTGTAGTAGCTTTAAAAAATCCTAAACTGATTTTAAAAATCATCACATTAACAATGCATATTAATRACAATGCAACTTGTCAAATTCATGCAGAAAATTGAAGCTATGTGTTTGGCACAATTTTTTRCAGTTTTTWAAATAAAAATACTTCAGTCATTTTYGGTTCATCTGYCTGCAAGGCACYCTTTGATGCCAGYAAAACCTCAAAACAACTAGATAATGCCAGTTCAAGAGAAGACTCTCTGCAGTGCTTCTTGCCAATGGAGCAAGTAGCCTCCATCAGAATCAGGATTCTAGAGCTGAAAAGCAGCTGGTTTCATCCAGGAAAGCAAAACTGTAGAACCCCAACAATTTTCATTCTCAGATCATCTAAGCAGGATTAGAGTAGTTTGAGTGCAAAAATGTGGGCTTTTATTTCATGTAACTGGGCTATTATGTCTGCTTTGATCAAAGATTTCTGAAATTTTTAAGATTAAAGACAATTCCATAATTTACAGTATAACACATGGTGAATTAGGTACTGTCCCCACATGGATGCTGCTGTTGCCTATCTCTTGCTTTCTCAGCTCAGTCTGCTAACTTTTGCAAGAAAATTTTAATGTAATATACATACACAAACTTCTCTCAGGATGGAAGCCAGCAACCTGATGTATAAAGAGTCAGGAAGTGGGAAATGGGAGTTAAAACCCTCTGAGATATAGCCAGGAAGTGAACCTTGGTCACACATCTCTTTGGTCAGAGCTCAGACCACAGAGTTACGGTATAAAGGGAGCATAACAGTGGTTGGAATCCTCCTCTGGCTATTCTAAAGAACTTCAGAAAGTGCTTCTATATTTTATGGGTTACTGTTCCTTATTGCAGTGTTTTAGGGGTGTCTTTRTGCAATGTGTTCTAATGATCCCCTCAAGGAATTTAGCAGAGGGTTCCTGGATGCCAGGCAGTATGAAGTGTGAAGGTGGAAGTGAGCAGCTCAGCTTTGTCCATTAAAAATGAGATCTTTTCTGCATAGACACAAGAAATGTTTTCAAGCTGCTTAGACRTCTTTCAAGTCACCAGCTATGATGCCTCAAGGACCAACCCAGAGAGAGTTTGCAGAATACCTGAGAGTTTGCAGAGTTTTGCATGCAATTCCGTGCATTTTTGCCTAAGTCCCTCTTTAAGTCTCCCAGCCCTTATGTGGAGAAGCACAGATTGGGAAAACACCACTGGTTTAACATAAACCTCATTTTAATAGTGCTTATTTTACCTTGGTGCAAAGTGACACCTACTGTCCCTCTACATTTGTATTGTTGTCTGGAACTTATTTGTGATGGATTTATTTTTGTCTGACAGTAAAGCCAAAAATTCTGCAGAAGCATCTTGAAAATAAAAAAATAAAGACAAAASCATCTCAAAAACATCTGTGTACATTAGCCATTAATATTACTATTGTACTTGGCTATTCTCACGGCAACTGCATGCCTTAAAGGTTCTGGAAATTGATTGATTGTTCCCAAACTACTACATAGTTTTAGTTGATTAACCACATATATTTTTTGCCAATATGTCTGGCTACCTTTTAGAAGTTACTGCATTGTTGGCCGTATTACAGAAACAGATTTTTTAGGGATTGGAATCAGATTTGGCAGTAAAGGGTTCGGTTGCRAATTCATAGGTGATCTTAAAATTTCATTTGACATAAAAGAAAACTCTTTGCAATGGAAAAATAACAGCCTGGATTCTATTTAAAATGACATCTCCACTTGCAACAGTTTTTTTTTTTTTGTATGCTTTAGCATGAGTCCTCTTAGGGACAATGCTTACTAAAATTTTTGTTCTTTTCCCTGTTCATTTCAGACCATCTTCCTAGGAACAAAGTAACATCCTGTCTTTTGAAAAGCAGAAAAATATCTGTTCAAAACAGCTTCTCATTTAAAGGTCTTTTGTTTTTTTCTTTGGCTTTTTCAGTTTTTAATGTGTTGTTTATGTATCTCAATGGTTTGAAAAGACAGAACTATTTCATGTAATCTTCTATGTAAGCTTTTTTCATTTCACTTATAAATTACTTTACCATATTTTAAGATGCAGTTATGCTTTCATGGAAAAATCACAAAAAAATTGTGAGCAGTCCTTTGTTGCCCACCATGAACTTCCAGATAAAGTGAATATAAATTGCAGTAGGTAATAAAATCCCAACTTATAAATAAGCCACAATTTTATTGTAGGAATAGCAATTAAAACTGTGTTGTTCTGTTTTATTTTTACTCTAAGACTGTAATATATGAGTTTCATTTGGGTAACAGTTAAATAGTTAACAGCACGCTCTCTGTTTTGCTCCGAGGGCAGCTCTCTGCACTCAAGTTGGAGACCCCAGTTGGAGATACRATGATGAACGGCCTCCTTGCAGGGAAGGGCTTCCAGAGCCTACCAGGAGCRGCTGTAATGTAGGCACTGCAAACTTGTGAGGATCAATGAACGACAGAGATGCCAAAACTCTGAACTTTGCAACAGATTAAATATATTTAGGCCAGATGCCAAGCTGTATATCATAGGTTTCTTCTTTCTGAACCGGAGCTTGTCTGAAATGGTGTCTCATTTTTTTCATTTCTGTAAGCCTTCCCTCAGTTTACCAACAGATATGCTTTTAACTCTTATAGTTCTGACATGGTTCAAGCATAGAGCCTCAACTGCATTTTGGGCCTTAGTCTGCAAGGAAAAAAAAGGCAAAACAATCGGTTTGGTGGTTTGAACAGATGTGAAAATGTGTGCCTTGTCTGCTGATTAGGAGTACCAATAAATTTGAAAGCTTGGTTTGAACTGTGGCAGAGATCCCAAATGTGACTTGAAAATCACCAGTGTTACTTGGCATTCCTTCTCTGAAACAAGCGTTTCATACCAGAGAAAGATCTGTGTTGTTATAACTTGGAATGGAAGCGGTATCCATAAATATCCTAAGTATATAGTTAAAAAACTCAATGTATACCTACTCCTGGTTGGCAAAAATCAAAGTCTGGTGTTTGTAAAGTTCCAAAGCAAAACAAAAAGCAAACCAAGGAATACAAACTTGCTGTTTGTATTCTCYCTGGTGGTTGTGGTCAGGAGTTGTTTCTGATTTTGCTGACTCTTCTTCTGTTCAAATCCTGCTCTAGTTCACATTTTTGTTTTTAAATTGGAAGTAGTCAAATCACTCGGCCATAAATTCTGTATATATAGGGCTTAAGTGCTGTTTAGGTTTCATTATCATGGAAGGGAAGGGAAGGGAAGGGAAGGGAAGGGAAGGGAAGGGAAGGGAAGGGAAGGGAAGGGAAGGGAAGGGAAGGGAAGGGAAGGGAAGGGAAAAGGAAAAAGGCAGTTTTGATTATCTAATTAGGGGCTTGATTTATCCTAGTGTTATTTAATTTAAGCTCATATAATTTGCTGAAAACTCTTCACAATTATCCCATTGTGTTTATTCCAATACAGTCACATGAAATGGATGAATTTTGTCCAGTGTTCTACACTATGCAGTACACACAAGCAGAACTAATCTGCAAATAAATTAAGAAAGTCTATAGTTAATATATATTTATGGAAACATTCTTCTTTATTTAGCACAATTGTTTTCAGTTAAAAAGACTCTCTTCTGCTTATGGTTTTKGGAATTTATCCCAAGTGTTCAAACCATCACCTAGTCATAAGGAAGCTGTTGGGAAAAAGAGCCAGACAGTGGACTATATTATAGAGAGATAAATTCTACAATCACCACCACATTATAAAAGTATCTAATGAAAACATCGCATAGTATGAAGTCAAAAGATCTCTTTGATTCTGTGGCACATGTATTAAAAGATATATTGGTATGTTATAAAATGCTACATGAAATTGGTATGTTATAAAGCTCTACATGAAATACCTTGTACATTTCTATCCTTTAAACATGTAAAGATATTTTATAGCTCAAAGCATGCTGATCACATACGACGTTTCACATAGATACTGTTAAACTAGCAAACTGCTGTTGTTTTAATGTGCACCTCCTGCATTATTTTTGCTGACTAGGAGATGCAGAGATCAGAATCTRCTTTTGACTCTTCAATTTTTCCATGGTCGTCGATATTTTAGTGTAACTTAAGAAGGAGATCTTAGTTCTTTGTGTGCTAGTGATAATGAAAACTGCTGATAAAAATTCAAGTAAAATAAAGCATAGCACTCATGGTATTTTCTTTATTTCTCCTGTAATTGTGAGAAATGAATRAATTTAATGAAAGCAGTTCTGAAGAAAAGCAGTTTGCAGCTTCATGAAGAAATTTTCAGTTTTCTTTAGTTTAAAGCTTTTGTAAAAAGAAAAGTGTCTCCATAATACTAAAATATGACTTCTTATCAACAAAGTTGTCCCCAGGGCTAATCCTGGATGTTGAATATGGATCTGGGGGAGGGAACCCCACCTGGAGGGACCCCCACCTGGGCGAAACTGGGCAAGCTCTCCTAGCACAGATTGGAGCTCTGGAATAKAGCAAGGCCACACATTATGTTCACATCCCTTAACTGAAGCTTAGTTCCAGGGCTGTGATAGAGAGAAAAAGTAGAAACACAGTTCCCTTTGCTGGCCGTGTCTGCACAGATATGAGATGGTAGCGAGTTTCTCAGTTTGTAATCTTAATCTGGTTGTCCAAAAGTGATCCTACTCTTGTCCTCAAGCCACACAGTTTTTTGTAGKGGTGGGGTTGTTGCCTCTGAAGATCTGAGGAACAAAGCTGAAAAAACATCAAACCACAGCTTCCAGAAGATTTTAGAAAAAAATTAGGAGCGATACTGTAACAAAAATGAGAATTATGCTGCAAAACAGTGAATCCATTATTCTTTTTAAAAACAGAAGATTCAGGAAAATCCTTAGAGACCACTACAGCTGGAGAATGGTATCAGGATATGTTATTGACTGTTATTGACTGCTACACTTGGTCACATGCTAATGAGACTATGTCTGTTTTAAAGCCCATTTATAGTTTAATTTATGACAAATTGCACTACTTGTATGGTATTTAAAGGTGTCACAGACAGTTTGGATGTATTCCAAAAAGCAAGAAATGTTTTCTTCTTTCTCTTAAAATCAAGCAATGCACTTTTCTTTCCTTGATGAAAGATCCTGGCTCAGCAGACTGGGCTGCCTCGCAAAAAAATATATATGCCTGAAATATAAGAAGCTTGCACTGACAAAGAAAAAGCCAAAAATAAAATAAAGGCAGCTAGCTTGATGACAAGCTGGCATGTTCAAATTTGAGGCTCAAATTCAATGTGAATCACAACCATGTGAATCTGACTCTGTTTCAGAATTGAAGCAGAACTCAGGTCCTTCAAACAGAACTATTCTGCCTTGATTTGCACGTGTGTGCGCAGACCTGCTCCAGTCCATGGAGTCACTTGCCCATGTGCAGAGCTACATGTGGACTGGATTATCTGGGTAATGCCATGGAAAACTAGCTGATTTTTTTTTTTTTTTCCTGATGTCTTACCATTGTGACACTTTTCCATCTTTTGAAAAAGCTACCAACAGGAAGGACATTGGACATTGGACATTGTGTAAAACAGTTCCTATGAAAATAAAAGCTGGATAGGTTTTTAAGCAATACTAGGAGAACTATAATTACAACTTTTTAAAAATGCTTGATTGTCTCTAAAGATGTGAGAGAAGGTTGTCAGTAGAAACAGGTCATCCATAGTCTCTGTGTCTGACTGCACTGAGAGCTGGGGGGGAGCAGGAGCAAGGAGAGGGAGAGGTAGAAACAGATTGTAATAATAAAGCCACACAATAGAATTACACATAGAGTCCAACATTAAATAAAGATTGCCCAAATTCCTACCTGCAAATGCTTAGCCTGGTGTTTGTTACACTTCCAAGTGTGAAAGAAAAGCCGCAAACATTTATCATGATTGTCAGTAAGGGCCCCTTCCACACCTCTCCCATGCTCTCCACTCCTTTCTCTGCATTTCTCAGCTGTCAACGTGTACTTGCTCGAACCTCCATTTTTAGCCATTAGTGTGTTGCAGGATTGTTTTACAAGGCCTGCCTAAGAAGAAATTGCTTGATTTGAGTAGGCAGGGAAGGGCTTTTAGGACCTGGGAATAGTCTGAGCTCTGGCAGCATTCACGGCATCCTTTCTGAGGCTCATACCCCTTGAATTCCCTCAGCACAAACTGAGCCCTTCACATGCAGCAATATCCATGGATCACTGCCACCTCCAGGAATGCCACACTCCAGGGGCAAGGAGTGTGCTGGAGCAATCCTAAGCTGTTGATGTTGGTCTGCACTGAATTCAAATACTCCTTTTCCTCCTAACTGAGAAATGTGAGTAAGTTCTCTTACCTCTTAGCATACTCTTAATATGATTATTCATATTCATGTCTTCCTACCTCTTTSTTCCTTGGGATTCAGTCCCTTTTCATTGTCTTATTTTGTCCCTCTTACAGATTATGAAGGTTTGTTCAGTTACTATTCTTAGGTTTTCCTRCATTTTATCATAAATATATATACAGTTCTCTCAGAGTCCATCAGCAGGGGGAGTGCTTTAGGAATAAAATTATTAATCCTCATTATTTTAAACCCAAATTCTGGGCATTTAGGCAAAGAAAGAGCCTTTTGGGCATCTGAAAATGATGCACTAGGTAAGGTAGGTTTTTATGTAATGTGGACCACATTAGTGGTGGGACTAACTCAAGGAAAAGGGGAGGTATATGGAAAGGATTTTAGGAGCGTGCAGGGATGATGAGGACTCATTCAAATTCTGTCTTGTTGAAAGGAAATACAAAAGAAACCCAGCAGTGAAGGTACATTTATCTTCTCCATTATTTCTGAGGAGCAAGTTCCCTTTCTCTCTCTGAAATGTCAGCCATAAGGAGTTGTGGTGTGTCCAGGWGACCACACTCTGGCCCACAGTCACACCATGGCAGCTGGAGTAGCCCAGCACCCCTGCAGGGCCACCCTGTCCCATCCTGCTGTTCATACCCTAATGGAGGGCACAGCAGCCACATAACCCCAGCCAAAATCAGAACTCCAGCAGAATGAAACTCAGCTCAGGAATTGGTGGGTGAGAGAGCTTCTGCCAGCAACATCCTGCACTGGGAGAGAGAGTGTTGCCATAAAATCTCCTCCGTAAATCCGACAGATCTTTAGGAGACTTTCTAGTCTTTCCTGAAGCAGTGCAGTACAATGCAGTGCCACTGGTGTGGCATGTCCTACTTATGTAATTCAGTTTTCAGCTCATCAGCTCAATGAAAGTGCAATGTGAATGCTGCTTTGAGACTGAATTCTTTGTAGCAYCTGTGAATGAAGGGAGGAGGTAATTAGTACTTATCCTAGTTGGGATTTTTGTGATGGAGCTGGGAGAGGAAGCGTGTGGTTAGGATTATAAAGAGCAAATGGCATGACAGTCTTCTGTCAAACTGAGCTCCATTCATGGCTAGGCATGAAGTGATATCTTTTATTTTAACCTCAAGGAATCTGTCTCCAATCAATTTTTAATTATGAATAGATTATTTCACTTGCAGTCCCAGTTCTTCTATTTGCCYTTCTTGATATTTAATAGTTTTAATTTATGCTGCTTCACTGCCATTGACTTTGTTTGGCAATTGCACAAATAAAAAGTGCACCTACACCCTCCTGTGTGCTTTGTGTACCACCACACAATAGCAGGCATTGTCCACATTTTGAAGAAGGTCTAATGAAGAAATTGGCTTTAAGAGTAGCCAGTGTTTCAAAGATTGAAATGGATATCTCTTGGATGCACAAAGACAGCTAAATGAGCTATCCTAGAGTTGACACACATGTCAATGATTTATCTGTTTAGGATTCAGGCAGCCATCCCTGACCTTTGTTGTGGTTTCCTTTCTATATTTGACCTTAGATTTCATTATTTTTGGTGCTTTTCTATTTGATAGTCACTGCATTTTCTTTTAATAACTGTATAAACATTCTTCCACRTATGAAAACATGTGCCTAAGTTGTTAATAATTACATTTCATTTTCCATCTCTGCTCAGTTTTCTGTAGTATTTTAAAGTGCACTGTGGGCTGTTATGTRTTTTCAATAACCCCTTAAGCTATGCAGATAAGCTGTACGTGTCACCTCCAGCTCTGACTGTGATACGTACTGTGGTCTCACAGAAAAGTGAATTGCTAGTTATAGATTATATTCTTAATTTTTCAAGGAGGACTCACATGTATCCATGCATTTATACTTCTTCAGTGCTATTGTTACACAACAGGGAAAGTTTCACTGTCATTTTCCTTCCCATGCTGGGAGTTTGTAGGCATTGTCTCCTGTCTACCTTCATATGTCTTCAGCAAAGAAAGAAAATTCAAGATTTCAGAGTCAACACAAACTCATAAAGAAGTCTACTACAGGACTGCCAACCCATCAGTGAAATTTGTTTCAGATTAAATGGAATCATTTTATAAAGATCTGTCTATTGCAAAACATTCCCAGGTGCTGTGAAATGGTGTCACAATGCTTCTGATTCTGAGTTATGAAGAAGAGTTATACCATTTTGCCCAAGGATTTGTGGAGGATGGCTACTGGGGCTTCTCCCCAGTTTCTATCCTTACAGATAAATCCTGTGTTTTTCTGGGTCTCTGATCCTTAATTCCTTCCAGAGACTACTTGTATTGAGTAGGACTAAATATTCAGGAACTTAAGGTACGGAGATTTGATAATTAGAAATTTAAGTGGGATGGGTGAAATATTTGTTTTCCTCTTGCTTCACCTTCCTTCCCTCTAAACAGAATCGAAGTCTATGCCTTGATGTTCATATTGCTCTTCAAAGGAAATGCAGAGTGAGATAGATACATCATTTCTACTTTCTTCTCTACGTAATTTCTAACCTTGTGAAATGTCAAGTCCCAGAGAGAAAATTCTGATGTCTGTGTCAACACACATTGACACTGGTAAGGCATAAAAACATGCACATTTAGAAACTATTTGGAGATAATTCCTATTGACTCCCTGTTCCTTATTTCCTTTCTAGATTCATTCTATTTTGTTTGTATTTTGTTTCAAATGCAATATTTCTTCTTCTCCCTATTTTCCACAATTCCCACCCTCCTCTGGAAGATCACAATACAAAAAGAAATTGGTAAAGGAATACTTGATTTTTTCATGTAACTTTCAAAACCATCTCCTTTATTTCAATGCTATTGAAAGMTAAGGATCAAAGAGGAAAAAAAGGAAAAATATATAGTCCAAGAGGACAAAACTTCCTTCTCTTTTACACAGGGGAGCCAATGTGAGGTGGCCAGCTGCAGTGATACTGCCACACTGCAATTATATGTGGATTTTGAAATCAAGTGAAGTTGTGTAGGCATGAAGTCAGAGAATTAACTGACTTCAAGAACCCAAGTTTAACCTAAAATGCCACTTCTAATGCAGTCATTCCACAAAAACCAGGAGTTAGCAGTCACGTCCGGAGAGCCTGGGGCCACAGGCTGGTRTGTGGGTCTGTCTATTGGTTCTGTGTCACAGAGCTGCCTTTGCCCTAGCAAGCCTGGTGATTTTCATTCCCCTGCAGGACTATTGAATATTATCAGTTTAAATATGGTTTTATGGTTAATAATGACTCTTCACGCTGCTGGTAAGGGCCCCCTAGGGCCTAACAAAGATCATGCTTTGTTTTAAAAGAATCCCATAAAGGTAGATTGGTCATTCTGATCACATAGACAGATGTGTGCCGTCCAAGCGCTGCCTATGTACCCCCTGCAGCCYGCAGCATGAACTTGAGGAGTACAATAATAGGAATCCCACTCATCATCAGGGTGTCACTTTGGGTCACACTGCTGCAGGCTGAGCGAGGTKTCCCTGCTTTAGGTACCTGGCAGAGTGCCAGCACGCTCTGAAGTACAAAAGAGCTGCTCTGCACAATGGAGGCAGAAAGATAACCCTGAAAGCACTGTGGATTTTAGGGCAGCAGTGATGGAACCTCCACATGGCCAAGGATGAGGTTCTTTATCCCTGTTTATTTTGTCCCACTTACCTGAAAGGTTCGAATTTAACTGCTCCATTTAGAAGATTTTGCTTTAATTTTTAATCTGTGCTGTTTAGAAAAGAAGTTTTCAAAGCAAAACTCGCCAGGGTTCTGGAAATTAGATGCAATGTGTTTAGGCATCAAATAGCCGAGAGGTATCTACTTGAATGGAGCACGAGAGTGTATTTTTCCCATCTTGCTGTAATTCCACTGAATGCCTGATCAGAGACTCCTTTGTTTCATCTTCCCAGTCTTCACAGTTAAAAATTGCCAGTGCTGAATCCCTCCATCACCTCTTCCAGCTCTTCACTGCTTAAATCTTCCCCACTGAGATAATTGTTTCACCAGCTACAAAAAYGTTCTGTTAGCCTTTTGCTTTCAAGCATCCAGGTCCATCTGGGCGTGCCAAACAAACCTGAAGCTTCTCAAACCTCTTTAGAATGCAGCTTCCTTCCCTGATCTAAACTGCTCAGGAATACTCTTCCCTTTTGCCAGCTCTCCAATCCTGCTTTCCCTAGCCACTGAGAACTGAACTGTTCTCTTTGCTATTTGACTACAAGAGTCTAATAGATGCTAGCCTTTTGTTTTCAGAGTCCTAAGCTGATTTCTATAGCCACAAGTTGTTTCTCTACTATTCTTGCCAGCAGCTTTCATTTTAACTTTCCCAGCAATCTTCACAAAAAGTAATTTCTGCATGGCCAGTGATAAATGGACTTTGGTTGGTGCTTTAAAAAAATCAGAAAATACTTCACTGAAGTAACTCTTCCTTTTTCAGTCATTCTGCTTGCTTTTGAATGATTGCTTTTGAGCTGAGGTGTGTGCAAGAGAGTCCCTTTATTATTTGCTGTAATATTTTATAAGGATTTGTTGTGAAGCTTGGAAAGTGGTGACACTAAATCTTTTTCTAATGCACCACGGCCACTGCAAGGAATGCTCTACTCATTGTTAGGCAAACACATGGGTTGAACTCAACAAGACATTTGGCTGAAAAACCTCACTGCTGACACATCTGCTTTGTCCATCTATTGTGGAGGGAAGAATAGGCAGAAGGAGTTGTGGGGAAGACAAATTATAAAAAAAATCCCAACACCTCAAAATATTATTTTAAATTATTTGTGTCAATGTGAATGTAGAAGATTAGCTGACTTTCTGGAGTTACAGCGCCAAAATGACAGTGATATATGAGATGAAAAATGCTCCTTAACACACAGAGACACTATATTCCTTCTTCTGCTGCAGTGCTATGTGCAACAGAGACACATCTGAGATTTGGCTTACAAAGCTGAGACAGAAAGTACTTTATTTTTATTCTTTCATTGCTTGATTCATAGGCAGGCAATGGAGTGCCTTCTCAAACCTGGAGCTCATTTTTTTGCCTTGCATGTCACTTCAGATGTCTAATAATATCTCTTTCAAATGCAATGCTCTTGAACATARACTATTCTATTTAAAAGCAACAATAAAGAAGTTTTAAATTCACATGCTTAAAAAATGCTAAAAAGGCAACGTTAGAAATAGACTTTTTTTCCTGACTTGAAGACAAAATACATCTTAAAGGCAAACCAGAGTAAATTATTTTGACTCAGATTCAGAGCAAGGAAATGAGAAACACTTGCCATGTGCCATCTTCTGAGATACTGTTTTTCTTCGATTCACACTTTATGAGAGGCTCTTTGTGGGATGCTGCTGAAAAGGACCGTGATTTGTTCTGCTAAGAGCTCACATGATGGGAAATACACAGGGTGTCATGAAGTAGACAAGGACAGCAGTTGAAGCTCTTCAGACCCATAATCCTTGACATTCCAATTCACTACATTTTGGCAGCTAGGAAATCTGATTAAAGCTTTTGCTGATCATATCTCCCAGTATCTTTCCCTTAAGAATCTCATCTGCAAGAGAGGCTTTATAAGGCAAGGTTTGCTCTCAAGCCTGTTGAAGCCAGGTGGATTTCCACAGGTTTTGGATCAGCCTGTCCTCTGGGTAAGGGGGTGATTTCATACATGCATGATTTTATGGTTGGTCAGGATCTTGACCTGGCTACTTAACCTCATAGTGCTAGATGACAAGCCCATGTCAGTTTTTCTGAACACCTCCAGCTCTAGTGACAGCTYGAATTTTCGTGTTTGATCCACCAAATAGGTGGCCACAGGTGGTCCACATAATAGGTGGTCCAAATAGGAGAGAAGAAAGAGGGGGAAGAAAATCAATGACTTATGCAAATCCTTAGGCAACTTTGCATCAAAAGTTAGGATGGGACTGTGCTGGTTTTGGCTGGGGCAGAATGARCTTTTCTTCACAGTGGCTGGTATGGGGCTGGGTTTTGGATTTGTGCTGAACACAGGCTGGTAATATAGAGAAGTTTTTGGTGTTGCTGAGCAGGGCTCACACAGAGCAAAAGCCTTTTCTGCTTCTCATGCTGCCRCGCTGGTGAGGATATTTGGGGTGCATGGGAGGTTGGGAGGTAACCCCAACAGCCAAAGGGATATTCCAGACCATATGGAATGCTCATATATAAAATGGGGGTAAGAAGGAGGAAGGGGGATATTTAGAGTGATGGAGTTTGTCTTCCCAAGTCACCGTTATGCGTGAGAGGGCCCCTACTCTCCTGGGGACAGCTGAACTCCTGCCTGCCCATGGGAAGCAGGGAATTCTTGCCTTGTTTTGCTTTGCTTATGCACATGGCTTTTGCTTTCTTCATTAAACTGTCTTTATTTGAATCCATGAGTTCTCCACCTTTTGCCCTTACGATTTTCTCCCCAGTCCAGCTGGTGGAGGAGTGATCGAGTGCTGCATGACTCTTGGAGTGGCAAGAGGTGGCAAGATAGCAGTGAGAGCTGGACATCATTAAAACCTCATCTATGTGAGCAGAAATTCCACTTGTTGGCTGAAACTCAAGATGCTAAATGAAAAACCATGAAAGAAAAAAGCTATCCCTAACATTTACATCAATCTATGGATGTTTTACTAACAGGATGATATGTACCCCACTCTTCTAGGTGTGTATGTAGCCTTTGGCATTCACTTACTCTATTTAATCTGTTTGTGGGTGGATTTTACAATGATTTGCATGTTTTCAGAACACAYATCTTAGTTTTATCTTGTCTACTGTAACTTTGTGAATTGCATATACTCTTTTCACTCAATTTATAGATCTTTCATAGATATTAAAAATATTTTTTCCTTTTGAAGCCTATTCCAAATTTTATTTGTTCTATTAAAATGTACTTTGATTAAGTTTTTGTTTTGTTCAAGTCTTTATTTCAAAGATAACACACTTTCACTTAGCACTTTTGTTCTACAGAACTCTTTTTGTGACACTATTTTGACTGTTTCATCTTAATGGTTCATTAGTCATATTATAGAAAACCAATATATTATAACATGTTAGTACAATTCTCTTTAGGAAACAAAAGACTGTAAAGTAAAATTCTGAAAGTTGGTGCTTTGCCATTTCTTCACTTGACTCTTCTCAGTAAAAGAAGTATTATGGGCAAAGGCAGTGTTTTTCAGCAACTTTTTTACCATAAGCACAGTAATATTTTACAATTATCCCTCAGAATAAAGAGAAAGAGAGCACCAGCTCTACTCCTACTGAACAAAGTAGTAAAACTTTTAGTGCTAACCCTTTCTGTGTTTGGCACCTTTTAATTTCACAGCATGTCTCCTTGTGTTGTACCATCTTGAGAGTAGATATATAGGTTTTTCTGATTTACTCCTCTTCTGTATTCATTACACCATAATTTTTTAGCATGAATCYTATTAAATAGTCATAAACTTTTAGTCTCTTGTTACGCAAAACTGTTTCCACAYCTGTACTTATCTTTGCTTGTCATTCGTAACCATTGTCTGCTTGTTGTTAGATAATTTTTGGAGTGGTATGCCCAGCACTGATGATTTTTTAAAAGATTTCAGAAATTTACTGACTGTGCCAAAGGTCAAAAAGACTAATCTAAGCAACAGTTTCCTTCTGTATTATCTCACAAGCTGGGTAAAAGTATTGTGTATTAAGAGTGGAGTCAAAAGGGTGATGGGAAGGATGCTACAGCAACGTGCTGGTGGCTGTGTGTTCCAGTATTCGCCCCAATGGTAGCCAAACACCTTTTAAGTATTTTCTCTTGAGGGATCTTCTCCTTTCTTCTGAACATGAGAGCTCAGTGATGAGAGCTCAGAGTTTTAGCACCATGAACAGATTGGGGCAGTCAGTTTCCATTGCCTGTATTTTTTGTCAGTTTTGTCAGTGAGGCCCAGGAGTTGTTGTACAAGCAATGTTTGGACACAACAGGCTAATGAGACTTGGTCCAGYACAATTTTCCCTGTGATGTGACAGATGTGACATATTGGCAATTGATCCAATACTTGTGTGACATCCTTTGGTCTTCATTGTATCAACACGTATGACACAGGCAAAACTTACATCAATTTTAAGAAAGAAATAGATTTTTTTTTTGCATTTGTTCAGACCTGGGGCTGTGAAGGAATGCATCCTGAGACTTTTCATTAGCAAAATCCAGACACTTGGTCTTGTCTGACAGATCTTCTAAAARTTGCTAAGCTACTTTTATATGCAAATGGGATTTGAGGTGCTCTGCTCATAATGTTCCTACATACAATGACTCCACTTCAGCTAATGATTGTTCATAAGGTAATTTTAAAAAGCAATAATAGAACTAGWTATTTAGATACACTAGAAACCTTAATAATGTTTGGAGCAATAGAGAGTGAGTGACAACATTATAGCCTTAAAATCATTACTGATTTCAGCCGAGAAAAAACCCAGGTCATATATCACCAGCCTTGTTTCTACCTATTCAAGTCTTTACCTTTGGAAGATGATATTTTTCCCACTTCTTGAGCCTTATCTTCGGGAAATGTTAATTCATTTGGTCTTACATAGACTTTCCTTACAGTAAAATCACTGGGGAACTRTTCGTCCTGTTGCAATTGCTGTCACCCTTACTGGTTTTCAGATTTCAGTAGCAGGGTCACAGAGCTGAGAGCAAAACCATGGCCCCCACACTTTGAAGTCCTGCAGGCTGTGCASTTTACCCTGATAGAATGGCTATAACGTGGACATCAGTTTGATAKGCAGCCTTGAAATTATCTCCAATSTCATCTGGCACAGGGATACATGGAATTTATTTCAGCTCTTCTAGTGAAAAAGGATGTACCTACAGCAGTGCAGTCCTGTTTACCTGCTGGCCACAGAGATCTAAATTAGAGCATTGATCCTCTCTGCACCAGGGTTTAGCTCAATATGTATCTCTTGTTCACTATAGAAGCAAGAACATTAGCATAGGATGATCTCGTAATGATCATCATCAGTTTCATTGCCTTTAATCATAATGAAATTTTTCCAAAGTCAAACACAATACGATTCAGTATGCATCCCTGGTTAAGCTGTGTCCATTACAGGGCCATTTTAAGAGCATTTGGATGAGTATAATTTTATGCTTCCCACCCCCCCTAAAGTTTAACATCTAAGTAAATGTTAGAATACTCATATTTTCCCATACTGCCCCTTGTCCTGCAAGCATTGTTTGGTAAAGGCTCATATGCCTCCAGACTGGTCAGTCTATTCCTAACCCACAAACAGGTGTTTTGACAACCTCCAAACATTTGTAATTCCTCATTAAAGCACTGTGAATGGCATATGTGAACAATCATGCAGCCTTTGCCATTTACTAGGCAGCACTCATTCCTTGGAATGATTTAATGAAGGAAGACTTCATTTTTAAAATTCACCTTCAGTATSTGTCATGTAATCGACATAGTGAATAGGTTTATAAATAAAAAAGAGACATGATCATATTTATGGTTATGTGGCCTGACCAAAACTGTTTGTAACTAATAATTTCTTTTTTCTGGCTTTGAATTACTTTTATTAAGCAAACAGTGATGAATGTATTCACAGTATATCTGTGCATCTACRAGTATACTATGAACTTTGAGAATAAGTTTGCAGATTTATCATCAGAGGTAACACATGTGAATTTTAAAAATGTATGTTCTCTAAATGTAGGAAGGGGTTTTGAGACAGGGCCAGAAAGAACCATCACAGCTTCTTCTAAACTGCARCATTCCTGGTGAACTCAGAAACAAGTTGTTTCTGCATACACCTTGTTCATCTTGTARCCAGGCAACAGCAGAATAAGATCAGACAATGATCTTCTGAAGAAAATCCCCTATGTCTTCTTGTCTACTGAGATGATTTCTGTATGAAGATGTACTTGGTTTCTATGAACCCCAAGCTTCATAGATTTAATGTTATTTTGTCATAATAAATAATAGTATTAGTAATAATAATAAGATTYGAAATTGTGTCTTGATTGACTCTACTTGCACTGACATATCTTTTAAAATGAGGTCCTGCTTATTGTTGCAGACTGTAGRGTATTTAAAATTTGCCTTACTTTAAGCAGCAATTTTGATTTTTGAAATGGGTCTTTGCTTCTTTACATTTAGCATGAAGAAGTACAAACCCATTGAGATTGTTTCATTGAATTCCTTTCACTCTGGCCATGTTGAAAGCATATGTATGGATTTCTTTAATTTAGCTCATAAGAAAGATTTTGTAGTAACAAAGACTTGTTGATAAAATATAGACTCGGGCACTGTAAAAATTGATGACAGGGCCTTTTTACAGAAATGGCACTTTTTACCTTAACATATTAATCTTGGAACAATTAAGAAAAAAACAAAATCATGGACAGAAATTATATTTCTTGACCCTCAATGCTGCAACTGCAGTCCCATACTGCTTCAGGTGAGAAGCAGATGCTGATAATAGTGTTACTCCATAGGTGTGTGCAGGAAAGTACTCAGCAAATTCAGAAAATCAGGGGAAAGAGAGGAGAAGCTCTCTGCTTTAGTTCTGTTTCATAGCTGCTAAATGAAAGCAACTGGAGGATATGTTMACAGGCACGCAGCTGTAACCCCCACAGAGCTTTAAAACACGCTGCATCAGAGCAACTTAACTTTATTTTGGGAGGTTATGGGATAAGTCAGAACCTGATCTCCATTACAGCTAGATTCCAGAGATATGATCTATTTCAGTGGGGGCTCAGAGTGGCCATATTATTGGAAGTGGGTGAAAATCCACCTGGATTTGGTGCTTCAGACATGCCTAATTAGAATTCTTTAAAAGCTGTAATGATTTTTAGAGGACTACTAGAGAGACACTAATAGTGTCATGATTTTGTAATATGTTTGTTTCTGGAAACTGCATAGGAATTCTTATTTGCCTGTTCTATATGCATCACAATTTCAGGAAGAAAATTAAGAAAATCCAAAGAAAACTGGAAAAGACTGCATTAAATTTCTGAATTTCTGCTTTGGAAAATGATAAGAAAGCACCTATAGACATTCATAGTAAAGGATCAYTGGTGACAAAAAGTCTATCCTGCCAGACTGGAACTTGGAAAACAAGTTCTGGTTCATTTCTAACCTGGACCTTCCACAAAATTGCAGCTTTTATCTCTGCYGTGGACCTTCTATGCAAGAAGTCAAGCCTGCCCTTGACTTTCTTAAGCACAATGTCAGGATCCAGATCCATCTCATCTAACTTCATCTAGAAAGGTGTTGTGGTTTAMGCCCAGCCAGCAACCAAGCCCCACACAGCTGCTCACTTGCTCCTCTACCAGATGGACTGGGGAGAGAATCAGGAGGGTGAAAGCTTGAAAACTCGTGGGTTCAGATAAAGACAGTTTAATGAAGAAAGCAAAAGCCATGGACACAAGCAAATCAGAACAAGGCATGAATTTCCTGCTTCCCATGGGGAGGCAGKTGCTCAGTTGTCCCCAGGAGGACAGGGCCCTCTCAYGCRTAAYGGTGACTTGGGAASACAAATGCCACCACTCCAAATACCCTTCCTTCCTCCTTCTTGCCTCCACTTTATATACTGAGCATGATGTCATATGGACATGACATGGACATTCATCTGGAMTATCCCTTTGGTCAGCTGGGGTCATCTGCCCTGGCTGTGTCTCCTCCCATTCTCTCATGCATTAGTAGGAAAGCAGAAAAGGCCTTGGCTCTGTGTAAGCTCCGCTCAACAAAAAAAACCAAAACATTTCTATGTTATCAGCCCTGTGTTGAGGACAAATCTAAAACACAGTCCCATACTATRAAGAATATTAACTCTGGCCAAAACCAGCACAAAAGGGAATTTCTTCTCCAAGTGAGTTATTGTACTTACTCATGCAGTCTGTCGTACTGCCCCTAGAAGACATTTCACTGCCCTTTCTATGCTCTGGATGAACTGTTCTCATGTAGCTGTATGCCTTTGATATTCTGTGTAGGCACTRATTTCCTCCCAGTCTCCTTCCAAGACAAACCCTGAGCATGAATGAAGAGACAGCTTTGCCTCAGGGTTCTCTCCATGCAATGGGTATTTGTTTGCACACCAGCAGCCTCTGCTATTTCTGTGGAGGCAATTACAAAAGAGCTTGGAATCCTGTCTTAGGCTAAACGCCTGACTTTGAGATAGATGATACTAGAAATGATGAATTCTAGCACTGCATCTCTACATGCCTCTCACTGTCAAATAAGAATAAGAATAAMCTTTTGTCTGTCTCAGATTATTAGYATTTGACATTTCAGTGCTCCTGTGTTAGAAATGTGTGGTTCTATGTAAGCACATTAATAGTAATTTTACATATATGAATCACAGAATCRTGGAATGGTTGAGTTTGGAAGACTACTCTGAAGGTCACCTGGTCCAACTCCCCTGCTCAAGCAGGGCCWCTTGCATCTGGCTGCCCAGCACCAKRTCCAGWTGGGKTTTTGAACAKAATCAYTRCTATCTRTTTTTCTRTTACTAAATACAGTGATTTATATTTACTATAAATGTAATATAAATAAATTTAATACAAATTTAATGCAGTTGATAGGTGAGAGATGCATCGAATAACTGACAGCTTTATTTTGGGAAGRAGATGATATTTTTCTCTGTGTGGTTAAGCATCTAATGCTCAGCTGAATATTTTTATTCCCCTGAAATCTACCAAATCTRGGAATCTGGAGCTGTTTAAGTGTTTCTTTCTAAGCAGCTCATGTCTGCAAACACAAAATGAATGTAACATTTCTTGCAGGGCAGTCAAAAAATAGTAGGGTAGAAAAAAAGAAAAGTGGTATACCCACACCACCAGCACTTCACTGCTCTCCCAAGATTCAGATTCCAGTTTGGCCAGAGATGAAATTGATAGCTCTGCAGGAGGAATGTGGGAATAATGGGCTATGGACACTGTGAATGAATTATGCACTGCAGGCACGGGGCTCCTCAGCGCATCACTGTCCGAAATTGTATTTTTATGTGACACATATTTAGAAAATTGAGAAGGGCCTTGGAAAGTTGGGACAGCTGGTGAGCGCGTGCGGGGTGCCGAGGGAATGCCGGGGCTCTGCCAAGCGGATCTCCAACGCGCCTGCCAGCCCACCACCCCAGGAGCAGCCCCTTGCTGCCGCCAGGGCTGGACAGATGCTATGAAAAGGCTGGCATTAAGTGCCTTTTACAGATATTAAACGGCATCCTAACGGGTAAAAAAAAAATGAATTGTCGCTGACAATACTGTCGGCCCGCTTGGAGCCCTCTCTGCTRCTTTCCGCAGTCTGGTTACCATTACGTACAAGAGATCAATATTCTTCTCAGTGCTGGAATTTAGGTAATGATTTCCAATAAAACCTATTTCAGACTGTTCTGGCTGGAGGACAGGGACAAGCCACAGAATATAATGCACGTAAAGCCTTTATTTTCTCTTTGTATTTTCTCATCTTTTCTTTCTTCCATTCCTTCCTTTTTTTTTTTTTATTTTTTTTTTTTTTAAGGACTTGAATAATGGAAGCAAGATCTAGTGATAAGACACATGCATGCACACAAAAAGGAGGCATTTTGGTCCAGGCCAATCTGCTAAGCTAATGGCTGTAAACTGACACCCGTAATGAAATAAAAATGTCTCAGTGCAAGTGCACGGCTGTGCAATTGCTACCAACACCCACCCTGGCAACCCTGGACATGGGTAAAGGGGAATATGCCCTTCCACATCACACTTTTCACTTCTCCCTGTTTTGCAGTTAGTAAGAGGTATGTTTCTAAAATGGAATTAAGTAAATTTTTATACAGCAGCAATCTGATGTCTTTAGACATGGTGAACAGTTCCAGCTCACAGGAACTGTAATTGACACTCCAGGTGCTCAGTACTTCTGAAAATCAAGTTTCTAGTACTATTCCCATTCTTTTCTTTTTCCCATTTGAAACTTGCTTGCTTTTTTTTTTTTTCCCCCCCTTTCTTCTGGTCTTTGAGAAAGAATCTGAGGGATGTAAGAAGATGACCGGTACTTGAGAAATGAAATTTYTGATCTATTATCTGTTAGTGAAGGAAATAATTTGCTGAGGTGAGATAGATAGAGATGTACACATATATCTTCCACATKGTCAGAGTTTTATATTTTGCCTTTGGCCTCAGCGTACTGCCTCGTTTCTTTGTGTCCTGCAGTGCAGACTTCAGACAGAGGAAAGCCCCTGTCCAAGTGTGCTAAGACTGGACTGCTGTGGTTAAAATGGTTTCCCCTGGATCTCCCTCACAGCTTGCAGTTGTCTGATTTCAATCAGTGGCAGTTCTCTCCACATGTCTAGCCATCAATCTTCTGCTCCTGGATGAGTGTGTCACAGCATGGTGCGTGTTCCAGTTAAAAAATAGCTTGCACCACAGCTCTCCCTCCTCAGTCATTGATAAGTATGCCTTTGATATTNAAAAAGAAAAAAAAAAAGGAAAAAAAGAGAAAACCCGAAGGCAACTGAAGCCCTGGAGGCCGTAGGAGCAGCAGGAAGCAGGGAGGGAGTTTGGGGTTATGTGGTTATAATGAAGGTATTACTTGGTGAGTTACAGTTCGTGTAAGAGTTGAGAATTTCAATTTTTATTGCTTTCCACCCCACACTAAAAGTTCTCTGGACATTGTGTGAGCCTCCGGTGTTCATGTGCTTCACACCCCTTCCTTCCCCCACACTGAATGAAAATTGCTGTTTGAAAACACAGCTACTCAGGGATAGAGGGGATTTTGTGCAAAAACTAAGMCAAGCATGTCATGGTCCCTTGCACTCAGTTCTGGACCTCCTGCAAATGGAAATAAGTCACTGTTTCTCTGTTTTAATTAATCTTTTGAATAACAAACKTGTCTGCCAGTGTCCGAGGCCAGTTTTCCTCAGTGTGGCTGAGGARGTACAGGGTCAGAAGCATCCAGAACTTGCCCAATAGAGGGTGGGATGGCCTGTCTTTGCACAGGTGTCCTAGCCAAACTAAAATTACCTTCTAAAAAGACTGAAGCTGCAGGGGGTCTCATAATAACTCTGCTTGACAAAGCACTTTTCCATGACAGAGCACAAAGAACTTCATATAAGAAGGTAAGATTGTTATTCTTAGGTTTTTTAAATTGAAAACTTAGTCACAAGRCGGGAAAGCAAATTATGCAAGGAGGGAAGTGGCTTAAAGGGCTATAAAACTCGTTTCTCTCAAGTGTCAGGATTGTATTTAGAAGGTGTTCTACTTTAATATCTCAACCAGAAATGAGCTTTTTGCTGTTCATATATTGATGGTGATGAGATTCACCAGTTAAAGAGAGATTGAGGTCTTGAGACAGTCAGGCTYGAGCCTGTTTTTCACATACGATGTAAAAGTCCATTTCTTTTCTTTTGCCAATTGTTCTAATTTAGAAAGAAAATGAAAGAGGAAAGCAGCCAGCTGGGAAATAATCGCATTTAAGAAAAGCAATTAAAAACTAACCACTTGGGGCAGCACCTTAAGACAAAATTAAAGCCTCACTGCTACATTGTCACATTGTCTCTTTTCGATCAGCAATCTCCASTGAAATCAATTGAGTCTCTAATCTCCACATATTTTTAAGAATCCTTCTCTATGATAATAACTGAAGTCCCCAAATCTGGAAAACTCACCCACAATCACCCAATTCGCTTTTTTATGGAAAACCATGTGATGAAAACCAGAGGAAATAGTTACTGTTAAAGCAGAACACGTTAAAGCACAGTAACTATTTTCAAGAAGAAAAAATTGCCACCAGCAGTATTAATTCATAAGAAAGATTTTTTTATGGTCTGGTTTGCTTTTCATTGTGCATTTTTTTGGTTCATTCTTTCAATCTGGTGACTAGTCAATTTTATTCCTATGGAAACAGCACAGCAAATGTTATTCTCTGTTCCTCCCCTCTGGTAGGCAATACATCTCAAAAAAGCAAATAAACTTAATAAATAATGATTAGAATAGAACATTTGTAGCATGAATTTGTTGCCCAATAGGATTGAGTTCTTTAAAAATATGCAGAGGAACATACAAAATCATTGCAAATGACAACAAAATTGGAAAATATGAGTAATGAGGAAGATATACCTGTACTGCACAGAAATATGAGCTAATCTGTAAACTGGCCTCACCTGTATCACTATTAAATGCCACATGAAATACTGGCCTTCATTAATGGACCCCTCATTAAGAATGAAAAATAAAGATTGTTTTTACAGAATGGTTGACGGTCCTTAGTCACAAAGTGACTCAGCAAAGGATTTAGTGCTTTTGCTGTGCAAGATGTCCCAGGGCAACAGAGAGGCTGAACCAGCAAAGGCTGTCCTGGATTATTCTGTGGGAGGAGACTATCAGATAGAAACAAAGGARCTTTACTACTATGGATTGCTGACAACTACTATGATTATTATTGGGATATGTCTCTCCACTTTTGAGTAGAAACATTTARGTAGGATGTTGGCTATTTGAAAAATGTTCAGAAGAGAGCTAAAAACAAAACTTCAGTCATGAAAGCAAGAGAAAAAAGCATCTTAATTTAATCACTGCAGATGAAAATGTCAATAATGATGGTCTGATGGTATTTCTGTAGAAAGAAAATGGGACAATCTGACTTTTTAGCTAAACAGGGAAGGTCATTATGGATGGAAGCTGGATCTCAACAAATTTAGCTCAGCATTCAAGGACAAAGCTATTTTTAATGAAGGATCTTAATTGCTAATGAAAAATTCTCATCTTGGAATACAATGTATTCTCTCTCCTGTGAAGTTACTAAATCAAAGTTGTTTGTCTTTCTGAAAGCACAGTTACAGTTCAGGCAGCAACAATGGATTTCCTATTGGGAACACTTGGCAAAACTCTTTGGTCCTGTATTACAAAGGAGGCCAGGCTACATGACTGTTAGGATTCGTCCTGACCTTAAATGCTATCAATCTGTGAAACATGGACTTTAAGTCTCACTCTAAATAATTTTGCTTTCATTTGACTTCAGTGAAGCTTTTTACCATGGTTGAAATTAAGCTTRTGTTCAAGGGCTTGGCTGAGCACAGGGGAATTGCCCTCTTCTAACTGACCATGTGCCAAAGTGCTTTGTTGAAACTGTGCCACGAGTCCTTGGATGTCATCAAAGGTGCACATGAAAAAAGCTCTGACATTTGTTTTTTTTTTCATAGCTATGAATYCAGAAGCTACTCTTTTGCTACACTTTTTTTTTTTCCATGTAAATCCTTGTGTATTGTACAACAGACTGTCAAATGGAATTCCCTCTTCCTGGCCTGTTTTGCTGCTCTAGGATTCAAGAACAAGTCTGAATATTTTCTGAAACATCAGAAGTCATGCCCAGTACATTCAAGGGCAGTAGGGACAGGCCGTTTCTGTGACAGTGGGAGGCAAGACACTCCTTTGGGAGACATGATTGCCTCGGCCTACCTACCTGAACAAAGAATTAACAAAGCTACAGCTTTTATTGGTCTAAACTGCAAGAGACTGAATCAAATCAAAATGGTGGCATATGGAAGGGACTTTTCCATGAGAAATAGTAGTTGGCATTTCAAGTACTAAAGGGATAGTGTTAAAATATTCTTGTTCATACACTTCAGTTCTTCAAGGAATTCCTTCATAAGGAAATCAGAAGATGCAAAAAGATATTTAATATAAGGACTTCCTGACCTAAAAAAAAAAAAAAAACCAAACCAAAAAAACCAACAAAACCTAAATCAGACCTAAACTTAAATCTTTTTCAGTATGTGCTGTCTTGTCTTCACGTAAGTAGCCCTATTTTTCATTCCAGTCTAGTAAAAAAACCTAATCTCTATGCCTACATTTTTAAAACACAACGAAACTAACAACTTCTATGATAAATTTTCCTATGCTTCTTTAAAGGGCAGCTCCCTTTTTAGAAATATGTGTTGAGGCATATTAGCCAAGTCATGAATGTCATATTAAAAGTGAATAAATCACCAATTAAAAGCAATCAAGTTTTTGGAACTGAAAGACTTACTGTAACACAAAAATGAAATACAGACTGTGAAATACTATGGGAAGTGCTTATAAAGTTCATTATCACTTTTCAAATTTTCAGCAATTTCAAAAGCCAGAGAGAATGTATACACTTATATTTTAACTCAATCCTTCACTTTGCTTTATAATACCTGTCAGACAACTTCATCCATAACGCTGAACCATAGGGGCATTCCCAGTAATTCAGATACTCATCTGACCTACAGTTTGAAGTGGTTGATTMCTTGTTAGGCTGAATGGCTAATGTGAGTGTTTGCAACTTTGATTTACACCTTGTAAATTGTATTATTTATAGCAGTTTTGCCCAAAAAAGGCTAGTTAACAGAGTTCAGTGAAAGTTAAAATTACTTAAGTCTAATATTMGATCATGCATGCTGTGCAGTGCTGATTTTTGCTTCTGGAGAGCTTGGTTCCATATTTACAGCCCAGGCCACAAAGAAGTGCAAGGCAGAATTCAGGCCCAGTTAAAGTAACCCACAAAATCTCATTAAATCATTCAACACACAATACCAAAAGCTGAAAWTACGGCTGCACGCTTGCATTTTCCAGCTCCCTGCACAACTTTAGCTCCGAAATGGTTTTCCATGATACATTGTGTCTTTGATATCCAGGTTAAAGAGATCTCCAAAAATGTAAGAGCAGGGTAGGACTAGAGTCAAGTATAGTTCAGTAAAAATTAAGATTTAGGGCTTCTTTTGAACAAATATCACCTTATGAACCAACTTTAAAGTATAGTCCCACAAAAAACTGAAAGAAGGAAAGGAAAGTTAGACACTGGAATACTGTAGAAATTCCTTAAAGAGAAAAGTTTTATACCAACTTTTTGAAATGAAAAAATTGAAAGAAGAAAAGGAAAGTTAGACACTGGAATACTGTAGAAATTCCTGAAAGAGAAAAGTTTTATACCAACTTCACTGTTAAAGGCAATGCGGTCAGCTCTAATTATATAAGGGTTTTCATTCAGCCTTAGGATGACCTTTAGTTCCTGTGATAGTCTTGTGCTGGACTTTAGCACAGGGATGCTGCTTTCCCATCCTGGAAGGAGGTATATGAAGAAAGGAAAGAATACCTTAAATTCCAAAATACCTGCCTAGAAACATAAAGTAAGGTTGACACAAAATAAGACTTCTGTTGTCTTGATTAATTGCATATAATTATGTTTTTTCACCTCAATATTTCATTTCAGACTTGACCATGGGGAATATTCCATATTGCATTGGATACTATCCTTCAATTAACAACAATAATTATAAAAAAATTGGAATTGTCTCCTCACTCTGGAATTACAAAGTCATTATGGAGCCAGGCTAAATTGAGTCAAAGAGAGGATTCTGTCCTTTCTTCATGCAAAGAAATGAAGACTGGATCATTACACAGTCAGTGCTCACCAATGACTCCTTAAACTTAATTCCTCTCCTAACCTCATCAGTTGTRTTGTTTTAGAGGCTTCGTGTATGGTGACAAATATAGAAGTGTCTCTTGTGTGACATCCTGTAGGTGAGGTGGAAAGGACTTGGTCTTGCATAGGGCATTCCTGTGGGAGAGTGGCAAAACACATTTACTTGAACTTTTCTCCTGTCCCTAGATCTCTAACAGCTGATTACATTTTTTCATCTTAGCCTTTTTTGCATGCATAATTCCACCTTTCTTCTCAGCAGATCATTTCTCAGTTGATCCAGCCTTTTTACTGTGGCCTGCAGATCCATCTTGGCACAGAAGAGCACAAAAATTATTGGGGCATCAGAACCTTTCTGCATGGACATTCACAGGCYATACRTARTTTAACAGTGWATGAGAACACAATGCCCTTTTATCCTGAAGGGAATGGTTCTTCTTTGGCATATTTTGCACATTACCAAGCTACTGGGCGTACGTTCCAAGTAAGTTCAAATGTCAGAGCTACTACATCTAAAGGGCCACATTAAAGAGATCCAAAATCAGCCCAGTCTTTTTATATAAAGAGCAGTAAAAGCTCTCCAACTTAACCTAATAAATTACTGTTATAAAAACAGTTTTATRTAATGTGCAGAAGTCTAAGAAAAACTGTTTTAATGGTTATAGAAAAGGAGAGATTTGCAAATCTGTGAATATAAGTTAAGGTTGTGCATTTTTCAAGTAAAGGGGGRAAAAGAGGGACTAAAAATTGCCAAAGCAAAATGTAAAATAATGGAGTCTCAGTTTCATTTTCATCCAGTTAGCTACCCCGAAAATCAAAAGTCTGTTCTACAGAGTTCTTTTTAAAAGTTGGATTAATTTAACTTTGATTGCTAGGAATCAAGTGTGGTGCCTGCACTGTGACCAGCTTGAAGGACACGAGAACAGACAGTGACTGAACTGAGCTCTCGTGAATAATTCACCACATACACAACATTTTGACTATGATGAAGTCAGTGGGGTTTTGGTTATTGACTCAGATAAGGCCAGGATTTCAGTTCTGTTTGTCATAAAAAAAACTTAGACAAATTTGAGAGAAAAGGATTCTAAGTGTCATAAAAAATAGATTTTAAGGGCTGAGTTTGTTTGCAAACTGATATTTAATTCCTTTAATATTTTTGG
Source organism: Malurus melanocephalus (assembly GCF_030028575.1). NCBI lineage: Eukaryota > Metazoa > Chordata > Aves > Passeriformes > Maluridae > Malurus > Malurus melanocephalus. The sequence continues at coordinate 1,683,123 of NW_026623270.1, read as the reverse complement.
CTAAAAAATAGGGATTTGTTAAAAAATTATAAAGCACTGAATTTTCTTCAACCCCCAATTCTTTCTTGTTTGGAATGAATGAATTTAAACTGAAACCAAATAATGGACTTCCCCAAGTGAAGATGTTTTACAGTGATCTGTGAAATCTTTTCATTTTTAAAAATTATTTTAATATCAAAATATCCTCCTTTTAGCCACTAATAAAAATATTTTTATAACCACTTTTTTCCCTGTGTTGTCATTCTTGCACCTATTTTTCAGCCAATTTTTGATGAAATGTAGTGCACAGCCTATACAGACACTTTCTGCAATTCTGCACTCAGGACTCAGCGCAGAGGTGTTCCTGTAGCTAACTGGACMAGGATAAATATTAAAGAGAATATTAAGGTGAATATTAAACAATATTACATGGCCACGTTCGCCATTGCTGTGATTATCCTGTGATTTAGATACTGTCTCACCATCCGAACATTTTAAAGGGTTTCCATTCTTCCTGGTGCTAAATGTATTTTAAACACCCTCTCTGCCCATCAGAAATTATATTTGTAGGTGTTAACCAAGCCCATGCAGTCCACCACTTACAGAAATACTGCACATTGTTATCTTGTTTTTAATTCTCCAGTGGAAAACAGCTTTAGTCTCCAATGTTTCCCAAGCATTGTTCCATCTCCAGAGCAATGGTATAGTTTCTGTGAGGAGACCCAAAGTGTCCAGTTTTGTGGAGGAAATGGATCTAGCACCTCATACAGTCTCTGAATGCTGGAACTAATTTGGGTTTCTCTCCTCATTCATACACTCAGTCTTCTCTCCCCACTCTGCTACACCTGTTTTCCTTTTCTACTGAAGTCATACAATGAACTGATGACTGAAGATTTTCCTATTCACAGTCCTTGCAATTTCTTTCCATGTCAGGGCACAGCATGATAGCTGCATTTAAATTTATTTTGATTTTTGGGCCAAATTCAGAATAGTACCACCCTGCACAAGCCATTGAAGTCAGTGAAATTACACAAAGAGGAATTCAGTTCACTATTACAAAGGCTTTATCTTGTTTAATTTCTTTTTAAGTTTTCCCTGCTCAGTATGAAMACTAATTTTCTTGAAAACTTTAATTTTATTTGTAGTAGCTGGCAATTTTAACTCTCTTTTACTTTATTTTGCCTGCTTGGTGTCTCCCCACCTTGTACATTGCTGCTTCACTTCCCAAAAATTCTTCAGTGTCATTCAGTAACTCCAACCTGTTGGACATCTACAGCTTCATTAATTTGCTTACCTTGTGACCTCATTCACTTCCCATACCCTACTTACCTCCAGGCAGCTCATTGCACTCCCACAGCTGGGAATTCTCCTGACATTCCCTGTGCCGGGTTACAAACTACCAGGGTGTCCTTAAAGAACCTCTCTGACTCACTGGTCCATCTGAAAACCCAAGGTATCTCCCCTGTGCCAAGCAGTGATTTCTCAAAACATGATGCTTTCCTCCTGTTGGCTCTAATGACCARAACACTTCCTGCTGGTGCATCCTGTTGAAGGCACTTCAGCCTCTTAGCGGGACAATCCCAGCAYGGCCAGGAAGCCCCGGTGCCCCTGGAGTTTCACACAGAAAATGCAACAGGGAGGCAGAAAATGCACTCAAGAGGGAGTGCTTTGCCCCAGAGGGAGTGGGGAAAGAAACCAAACCCAGCAGCAGTGAAAACACASAACAGCTGAGAAGGAAGATAAAAACACAGGGAGGTGACATATCCCAGAGGGCAATGACAGAGGCAGCCTTCTTTAGGCCAAAATACTCTCTTCTCAACCTTAACTGCAGGTATCAATAAATAAGRTTTTSTTGCCTGTGACCAGAGAACAACCAYGACAAAAATCTCAGAAGCCAAGCGCTTTCCAGCTGGGTCTGTGTGTGGATGGCAGCGAGCTGGGTCAGTGCCCCACRCATTGCTCAGGAATAAGGTAAGTGCTGAGGATGGGCTGAATGCAGCTCACGCCACATCTGCTCCTTGCCAGGGGATGGCTGCTGCATCTGTGGTKTTGCCACCAGCTCCTCAGAGCAAACATGTCCAGTACAATATTTCCCTGAGCAGCAGCTGCAARGGGATCACTTAAAATTGCATAAAGCATTAATCTGAACTCTGAGACAAGTTTGGTACTGCACAGTTGGAYATAGGCCAAAGTGTCCCATGTAGTGAAGGGAAAGGGGGGAGGGAAGAAGAGAAAGAAATGAAAAAAGAAAGGACAGTCCTGTCAGTGGTTTTAAGCTGCCACTTTTTTTTTTTTTTTTTAAATGGAAAAATTGTTACAAATGGGTTCTTCAACATATGTTATTAATTCCGTTGTGCTGGCTTCTTGCCAGTTAAGCATCAGTCCTGGTTTCTTTGCTTTCAGTTTTAACTAGCAAAACTCATGAGATCATTAACGAAAATGGACATGAACTTTTTCTTCTTGCACACAAATGTTTTGGAGCAACTGACTCTTCTGAAGCCTTTTATTTAATAAAACTTCTGTTTCTTTTTTTATTTTTTTTTAATAGGGAGATGTGCTTCTCAGCAAAATGTGTTTCTACTATAAACAAAGCAACATGTGAAGGACTTCAAACRCATTTACTGGTACTGGCAAGAGTAACAAAATCAGAAACTTTTGAAAATGCTCATAAATGTGAAGTAACATTTCATAAAGCTACAGTGCTATTTACTTTGGTCAATATATACTACATGCAAGAGACCGAAATGATACTGAAAAGTAACAATGAAAGACACTGTGGTTTGATAAAAATATCTACATATGGAAATGTTGATTGAATGTTATTAATGTTTGATTTGGCTTGCAGAGAGCTGCAAAATCCACTTGGAGAAAGAATGTCATTTCACGGATTTTCATGCAAAGCAGCATCTCCCACATTATGAGAGCCMCGCTGAGCCCTTAATCCAGCACACACACTTGCCACAGGTGTGGGCAGGGAACACAGGCTCGTTTGAAGAAAGAATTGGGTTATTTTGCAAGTGGAAAGTGGCATTATTCACCCCAAGCTGTGGAAACAGAGACCTGAAGGAGACATGAAGAGTGGTCTTATTGGTCAYCAAGGGTGCTGGTGCCACTGTGCTTTTGCAGTTTCCACACCCTGCCTTCTTCTCAGCCAGCCTGTGATGGGCACGACTTTTGTGAGCTCCTCTGCAACTTCTGCTCCCAGTAGCCACCTCCAGGACTGTGCTTTGTAACCCTGTGTGTGAGAGGAGAAAAAAGCTCTCTTAGAGGCTTGGCCCTYCTCTGCCTACTGCTTCCTATCTGTACATGAAGCAGATGTTGTTGGGCGGTGGGTGCTGCACAGGACCTGGCACAGGAAGTCAGCACCGATGTCCAGAACACTTTGCATAGTGTATATATTATTCATTATACCTGTAAAGAAACTTTTTCCTAAAGGAGAAAATAAGTTTCACAACAGCAAGCATAGCCTCCATGTTTTATTAGTACATAAGACAAAATAAATACTGAATAAATAATTTAATAACTACATCTTCCCATTAAACAGAGCTAGCAATATCCACAAATAACAAGGCTGGAGAAAGATACTCTCTTATTACTTCTATCCTTGTCCTTAATTCCCCTCCTTCTCTCCTGTTGTTTAGTACATGCKCCTATTACATCATGTCTAAAATTAGATTGCAGGATCAGGCTTTCTTGTGAAATATTTAGCACTACTTCCTTCAGACGAGACCAGGAATTCTACAGGAAAGGCTTTTTTTCACTATTTTTTTATGTCTTAGCCTGATCCTGCTGCTGCCAAATGAGCAAATGTCTTTCCCTTGGCTTCAAAGAATCTTGGGCTGGGCCATGCAGCCAGAGACCACAACATGGCATACTCATTAGATAAAGGGAAACGTATGTCTGTGTGTATAAATAGCTGATCTGCCTGCTAGAGCAGATGAAATCATGCTCAGAGATTTCTTTTCTAATTAAAAAATTATGATTCAAGTGGAAGCAAAGCCCTTCTCCTATGACTGAGCAGCCCAGCAAATTATACTAGAAAGAGAYACAAGAATGCATCTTCCTACTCTAAAGATGCAGGAGCCATGGCAGACAGATAAGGATATGCAGCTGTAATCCAATATCCAGGGCTCTGTTGCACACAGCCATGCAGGCATACACACAAATGAATGCAGTTTCCAAGGAAGTTGCTGGCAGCACAGGCTTAGAAAGTAGAGTTTAGCCAGATAAAGGCTGTAGATCATTACCTTGACTGCCTGTCTCTTCCAACAAACTATTTTTTCAAAGCTTCTCTGTAGTTATGTTGTTTTGTTCAGTGGAGAAGGATGGATAAGAAATTAAAGGTGCCATTTMAAGGGTTTATGCAACTTGTGCTTGACTCCATGGTTTACTCAGAGAGTACTCTGTCCTGTATGTTAAGTACCTGTGCTCTACACATAATTTCAAACGTAAATTTTCTCCTCTCCTCAGATGATTTGCAAGAACAGGTACTATAAACTATAATGGAGCGTTTTTAATAGATTCTTATTTTTGCACAGTCTGTTCAGTTCCCTGGTGCTTTTCTTTCACCATCAAGAAAACTGATGGTCTTGAAGGTCCCCCAAAAACTGTATGGCTTCTAGATCCCCTCAGCTGATTGAGCCAAGGACAGGCCACTTAACTGCTGAACCTGAACCTAAAAACAGCTGAGAAGATGAGAAGACAGGTGTTTAAGTAAGGCCCAAATTTATGTTTATGTTTGTTGGTCAAAATTATTTGATGTAATTTTAGACTTATGAAAGTTGGCTGGCCAAGACTGTGCCTACCTCTTGGTTGCAGGCAGCAGTGTGGRTTTGAAGTGAATCCTGTGAGCATGCAGTACTGATGCTGGGGGCTGAGCACCAAAATGCTTTGTTGTGTGTTCCTCTTGCAAGAGGATATCCAGATATATTTCCTAATGCTGCTATAGCCCAGCTCTTAGGTGATCATACCAAGCCTCCTTTATGAGCAGTAGAAAATAATAACAGGCAAATCATCTGCTCAGTCTGAGACAGGATCTCGGGACAAGACAAATGGAAACAACCATTAAGCAGCTCAGATGYACCCGGTGAACTTTGGTGTCTTGAGCAAAGACAGTCAGTCCCTGCCCCACATGTACAATTCCACAAACACTCAGCAACAGGTGAGGAACTGGCTCCAGACCATGTGGTGCACAGGAGGAGCTATGGGGCAGCCCTATGTGACAGAAGAGGACTTGACCCTCAGGGGAACATGTGCTCAGTGTCTCACCCTGGGGCCCCATGTACAATCCTGGTATGTGCTTGGGGCAGGACTTGTTGAACTGARTGCAGCTGGGAAGAAAGGTGCTTCAAGTTTCTAGCACTGTAAAGGATCTGCCAGTTTCTGATGTCTCCTGCCAACCTGACACTTGTAAGCCTCAGAGGAAGGACTACATTTTTGTCTCCAAGCTTGTTACAGATCTTTACTTTACACATCAAAAAAGGAAAAGTCTTCAAAGAAACAAACATTTCATTGAAGACATATAGAATGTATTGTCGCAATAGAACCTATTTCATAGAAGCTATACAGAACCTACTTTATATGAATATCATCACAACACAGAGAATAAAATTCTGTTTTTCTTTTCCCATGTTTTAAATTGAGACAAGTAGTTTYATAGTTTTGTTTATTCTATGATTAGTTGTGTTCCTTTCTACATTATCCATTTTCTAGACCTTTAAGAACTCACTGTGGCAGTTGCCAAATATGTGAATGTTGCAGCAATTACATTTTCATTGCCCATGAAAAATGGACTTGTAAGATTTAGATGGCTGCAGTTCTTTGGTGCTGAAAGTATTTTTTTAAATCCAGGAAAAGATTTTTTTTTATCCTTTACTGCAGTAGAGGCTAATACACACTCAAAGCATTAAAGTTTAATAGAAAAAGTTATGATGTATTTGATTGATTATTTTATCAAAACATTCTTTTTCTGATCTCAAAGATCAGAAAAACTGAAGACTGAAGGCAACCAGAAACACACCCATGATTTTGTYGTATATCAAAGATTTATTAGATAATATATTTCACAAAGAAAATGTATTTGTCACATATGCTTGACTAATCTACTAAACAGGCATGACTTCAAAGGATGCATAGGTGCAACAATATGCTCACAGAGCAAGTGGCAGGACTGGGATGTAACACTTTCCAATTTAAAGAAAGTGGCACTAACATATGCTATAGAAAGGAAAAATATTTACATAAATGGCAAAAGGCAAAGTCAAATGAATTTTTATTCTGGCTACACATAGCTACATACTGGTTTTGGCTATAAATTTTTAATAGATATTCTGCTCTGTCAAGATCAAAAGTTTCGGAGGAATGTGCTGATTTTAACAACATTTTGTTTCCAAAGTGAATGACAAGATACACGTGCTTTGGAGTTTTTCCACAAAAAGTTTTTGATTTCATACTTTATATATTGGAATATAAAGATTAATATCTGAAATGAAAGGAAYTGGATCCAAAGAAATGTCAATTTTTCCATTCGTGGCAGTGAATGGGTGAGGAGCAACCTAGCTTTTCAAACTTGCCTGACACTCGGCCCTAGCAGATCTTCATATTTCTCCTGCCCCTGCAGATCTGTCTGGTTTATTTAGGTCTTGTGGAAAACTTCCGAAGACATAGCCTGCTGTAAATGGTAGACTCGTTTTAATGCTGAAAGCCTGAGTCCTGTCCCTAGTGAAAATACCCTGATTCATCTAGCCAGGGTTTTCAAACACAGCTTTTGAATGGGAGCTTGATCAGATTAAAACATTTATGTGCCTAACTGCCCCGCTCCATGTGCTTGAAGCCTTAGGACAGCAGCTKAGTTTACTAGGCACAGCATCTCCATGTACTTTTATTTCACTGCTGGTTTATAGCTGGGTATTGTCCTGTTCAGTTCTCCTTATCTACACTTTTAATGGGTGTTTATTGTTTGTGGCAAGCAAATAAATAAAACACCCTCTTAGAATTAGAAAACTGAAATGTAATACATATAAACCAATCAAGSAAATCCTACAATATGGCAATGATTAACCACAGCAGCAGCAAAACARAGATGTTCGTATGTACTAGAATTAAAACAAAACAGCCAACAAACCCTTCCAAAAATCTTTTTTTATAGGTTAGTAGCCAAAACTACTAAATATATGTTACATATACATGTTAGATAGAGTGGATTTTCAACAACCAAGCATGAACTCTGAGGTGACTTTACATTGACTGCATAGCGTACGCATGCACTCCTGAGGCTCTCGGGCAGGACTGTGCCACTGGATTTGCCTGGAATGCTGTGGTTTTGCAGTCCAGATGTATATGCTGGTGGTGGTTTGCGGTTTTGTTTTTTGTTTCTTTTTTTTTTTTTTTTTATGAGTGGGAATCATGGAAAGCAAAATAAATACCATGATTGCATGTAAAAATATGGGTGGGACATTCTAAATTAGGGTAAGATCATTAAAATAAGAACAATTCTATGCCCAGATCTTTTAAGTTATTAACTGAATATTTTCAGTCTGAAAATGACTTTACAAAGAGATCCTCCACAAAAATATACTGATTACCAGGAGACCTYGTTGAGAACAATTTGGTCTTGTTCAAAACAGCTAGGTCAGTTCTGCAGTGTTCAGAGTGTTAAAAAGACTCATCAACAGGGTTGCTCAGAAGTTATTATGGTGCAGCAAAAAATAAAATCAAGTCCAAGGTGGAACGCATTATTCAGAATTATATTTTCAACYGAATGTCACACTGGTAGAACAGAAGAAGCTGAATAATAAATGGACCCTTGAGTAATGTGCCRAATGTTTTTACTTCAGAACATTTCAACCCTCAAAACTTTTCCACTTGTTCACAAGTGTAGGCACATCAGTAACTCTGACTTAGCTCCAACCCTGGCTGTGTGCAAACCCCTAGATATGTCATGGAGAGTTGTAAAAGTGTTTTCTGCTCCTACAACTGTTAACACTGCTCTGCTTTCWGGTTGAGGTAAGCTCTGCCTTTGCAGATCAGAGATTTCTAAAGAATATTAGTTTGTGACACTTCCAGGCCTTGCCAGAGGCAGRAAGTTCTGGAAAATTCAAAATGTATTCTTAAGCACTTTCCAGCTCTGCTTAACACTCTCAGGAGCACAGGTAGCCACCACACTTTTCACTGAGCTTCGGGATACCCTCAGCTTTGTCTGGCACGGCTCTGGATGGTGCAAACCCAGTGAGGGGGAGAGCAGCAGCCCATGGGAACAGCAGAGCACCTCCACCCCAGACCACAATATGGAGAGAAGGTCCCTGCTGTACAGAGCTCTTTCTTGTTGCAACTTGAAAACCTCACTATTTCTTCTTAAAATCTACATTGATTTTCAAAGCCTTTTTGAGAAAATTTTCTATACTTGTCTTTCATAAAATAAAAATTGAGCACTCCAGTATTCTYAGGTACACTCCCCAAAATGTACATTTCTGTCCCTTGTGCCTCTGGAGTCCCTGCTGACACTACAGGCTGTCTCTCACACGTGTTCTTTCCCTGTACACTGTTTTTTCCTCACCAGCATCTGCCTGTGCTCTCTACTCTTCCCCACGAGGCAAAACTAAGAGCAGCAGAGGGTCAGACTGGCTTGGAGAATCAAAAAGATGGAAACTTTCTGCAGTTTGACCCCTCTGGGAATCCCTCAACTCCGAGACTATGAGTGGTCCTGAAGGGAGGTACCACAGGGCACAGAAGGAAACTGCAGTGGGACAAGAGTCCTTTCTGGGGATGGGCAATCACTGTCCTGCAGAAAAAAGACCTGGTTAAAGGAGAAAAAAAAGCTATTCCTGCTTGTAATTCATTGTGGAATTTTCCATGAGTTTAATGGTGGGGTGCCACTTCTGCTAGGTGTATCTGTAATAAAGCAATTTACCTTGCAAGGTAGAACGAATTTACTTACTTTGCTGATAAATTAATCAGTCTCTCATCAGTATTTTGAATTAAATGCATTTAACTCCTGAGMCATTTAGATTGCAAAATAGGTGAGACTGCCCAGGGTGCCAACTGTATGGGTTGTCAAATACCACAGGGCTGTTGTTCAAAGGATCTTTGAATGGAAAATTACATTTTTCATATGGGACAATAGATAAGGTAAATTGCTTACTTTTGTGTTTGTTTGCTTTTAGTTACAATTACTGAAATATGTATGCAGCATAGGTATGTTCAAACCCAAAGTGGCACAGGAACARTCTTCAGTAGGAACCATGATCTTGGAGAACACACATTTGTTTCAGAAAATTTCAAATGTGCAACAAGGGAATAAATAAAGCCTCACAGATACAGATACACACACACATCACTATACAAGTTTCTACATAGGTAGTATATAGAACTGTAAGTCAGACAGAGGAGAACAAGGAAATTACGATGGCAAATGCTTTTGAAGGCAAATGTTTTTTGCATCTTCCCACCATTGCCAACATTTTGYTCTTTTTAAGGTGTAGGACTTAGTTTTTATTTAATGCTTCCGTTGCTAGGCTCCTGTTCAGGAGAATGTCTGCACTGAGGATCTTCACTAATGAGTGACAAAGATGTGAATAGGTTTTGTTGCAATATAAAAATGGAGAAGATCAGATACAATCAAGAAGTTTTATAAAAAAAGTTTTAAAAATGCAATTCCCWTCAGTCTGGTTAAGTTATTCCACAAAATGGACAGCTTACCCTCTTTCGGACTATTCTATTTGGTGCTCACAAAGAGCTTTCACAGTTGGTTTTTGAAGGCTGGAGCAGTGACTATGAAAAAGTTTCTCTTCTTTTGGTTCTTCGCTGCTGTCGTGCAGCTGTTGATTTAGCCTCCTGTACAAATAGGTTTAAAAAATAGTCACTTCCTTACACATAACTGTTCGTGGCATCTGGAATGACAGGGTGGGCACATTACAGTAAATGGTGTTTAGAAAGAAATGTTTTGAAAACAAAGAAACCCACATAGGAAAACACTGACAAAACCATACAAAACCATACAAAAATGTGGCTTRTCTGTTTTGACTATTTGCTTTCTTTATGTTTTTGGATGTTTTCACAGAACACATGTGGTCCTCACTTCCAGGCATACAGTATGTAATTTCAGGATTCTCCAAATGGAGAGAATAGTCTGAAAAACTGTGCATATAATTAGATATGGAATACTTTTAACAGCTGGAGGGATTTCACACTTACAGCCTAATTTACAAAACTTTAGGCTTGGCACTGTTTCAACACTAGCACTGGAGGTAATAATTTTCTTGGCATTTTTTTGGCTCCTAAATTATATGTCTATACATATATCATTTTAAAATCACACACACAAAAAGAATACTTCTACCTGGTTAATGATAAATGAGATACTCTAGAAGCAGAGTCAGAAAGAAGTCAGAAAAAAAGGTAATCCCACAAAGGCCCATATTTAAAAAYTACAGTTAATTTCCTTGTTTATGAAAGGTCTTGTGGAAGTTTCCTGTGTCACTGGAAGTGTTTGAGACATTTTTTCCTATACTACAATAAAGTCAATTTGTATAGGATTTACAAAGGAAAAATATTATGACCTAGCAAACATGTCAAACACGGTAGTTAGGAAAGCAGACTTGTCACATTGGTTGGCCAGACATAATTTCTGAGGTGAGATCTAGTAGAAATGAGARTAATAATAACAACACAATGAACGGATGATTACATCTATCATTTTAATTTCTTTTATTGGCCTTGTTTTAAGAGCAGAATAAAGTCTCTGCAGGCTCTGCATTATTCTGTGAACTGCTATCTCAGCCATTCCTGTTTCTATGGATCCTATGCATGACTTCCTTTCACTTCTGRGGCTTCAGAAACTAAAACAGTCACCTTATTGGAGCATGATAAATAGCAGAGTGTTCCTGTAAATGGAAGAGTGATAGAGCTCTCACTAAGAAAATATCTTACTGAGTTAGGGCACTGATTATTTAGCATCCCATAACTGTTAGGTCTGAATTAGAAGAAAAATGTATGTTTAGTTTTTGATAGTCTGTAGATCACTAATAGTGAGTAAAAAAAAAATTAAAGAGAGGCAATTACTTTGTGATGATACCCAAAGCAGTGGGTTTTGAAATGAAACGTTTCTGGAAAAACATACCATGTTAAGGTCCTGACAGTGGTGAATAATTCTGTTTTGCATTACATACATTAAGAGRTCCGAAGGATTTTTACATAGAGATACAAATGTCTGCTCTCTTTGCAGCCAGTGGAAGAAAAAGAATTTCACATCTTTCGGCTAAGGTTTACAAAATAGTCTCATGGCTGCAGACTTATGGGTTACAGAGCTGGTCTCCTCTCGAAGGCTGTAGAACTGGTGCTTGAAATAAGGGACTTCCTATGTTTTAATGCAGGTATATAGTTGTGCACTCAGGATCAGTCTTGTGGAAGTGACTCCATGCATAGAYCAATGCATTTACAGTAATTCTTTTTCTTTGTTTGGTTTTTGTTTGYTTGTTTGCTTGTTTCTTTTTGTTTGGGGTTTTTTACTGAATTTCCCACCTGCCTTACACCTCAGGTAACTCACACGCTTCCCACCTATTTGGGGGAAGAAGGGCTCAGCTCCTCCATCCATTCGGGTCTATCTTGAAGCCTGTGGGATTCAGGCCTTTCCCAAACATGGCAATAACAGGCAAGGGCTTGGTGAATCACCCACCTATCCCAAGGAACCAACGTTTAAGATCATTTAAGCTCCAATTAACTGCCCCATTTTACACCAAGTAACTGTCCCGTACTGAAACCTCTGGCTTCACTAAGCCTAGGTGGACTTTGTGCTGGCAGTGAGCGGCTGAGATGACCGCCATGCCTTCAGCAGTGACCCAGGATGCACATTGACTGAATTTTTTCATCCTTTAGAAGCTCTCCTGAAACTTTCCCCTGTGGTGAAGTTTCACTAAGCTATTGCATTACGAATAAAATATTTTTTCCTCCAAAGGCACAAATGTATTTCTGTTCTTCTCTTCATTTCATTGCACTGGAAACAACTTCTAAATTTTGCAAAACTGATAAATGATAAGATAATTTTAATAAAACCCCAAACCATCAAACTATTCCAGTACTCTCCTTTGTACTACAAAAACATCTACATCTACCATTAATCACYACGAGGTCTTACCCTAAATTCCACTTAATTACAGCAGCAGGTTGTATAATGAGCTGTAAGCATTCAGTAATGCCTCAAATAGACAGGAAGGAAGACATAAGGACAAAYTCCTCAAGGATCCATATGGTTTATATACACCATGTATGTTAAGAATTGCATCTTAACACTGTGGCATGTTTCAAAAAACCCAAACAATTTGGGTAATMTGAAGGAATTTTTCTTTGAATACATATTGATAGCAGAACAGTTTATTGCTGGAGAACAACAACCATAAAAAATAATCCATAAAGGGTTATTTGGGTAATATAGATACAGGACTGAGAATTTAGTTTGTTCTTACCAATTTCTGCATAAATTTAAAAAAAAAAAAAAAAAAAAAAAAAAGAGGGCATATATTTATCACTCCATGCCTGTAACATTTGGATGATTGAAAGATTTGTGCATCTGATTCAAAATCTTCTAAGTCCACCAGTCTCTCCCCAGCCTCTGGATCATGTGTAAAATCAAACACACAGATAAATCTTTACCACAGATAAATCTTGGGTTACAAGTAGCTATACTTCCTGTTCCACCCCACACCTTACAGCCTTAAGCTCTTTCCATGGGCCTTTCCAGACATAATTTTAAAATGACGCTTCTATCAAATCCAGCAAGGTTGAAAAGGAGTCTTCAAGTCCTGTAAACTTGCTATGCCATTTAGAGGTGAGGGGTTCCCTCATCTCTGTGCCCCCTCATATCTGCCACCTCCAGGTACCCATCCCAATCATGCCTTGGAGGGTTTGAATAGAAAATCAGATCAACCTCATTCAGTTTTCCCACTGCCCAGCATGGACAACCTTGTAAACCCTACTTTTCTCTTTCTGTTTCATTTTAGTGCCTGTGAGCAGGGAGGTGAAATACAAAAGATTCATGTGCCAAACAAAGGATGTCAGCTGGTAATTGTCTCTGCAAAGGAGGCAACATCAGGAGAAGATGAGATCAAATGGCGTGAGGAAGTATGGTTCTAATATTAATAAACACCTGTCTGGGATTACTGTACCTGCTGGACTTCTCCCAACAAGATAATTAATCACCTAAACCTGGCAAAACAACCTGCTAAGCCCTGTCACCGTATGCATTGCAAGGTTAGGCTGAATCTGTTCCAAAACCTGTGCTRGAGAGCCTGCAAACTCCAGACATGGGCTTTTGTGTCAAGGAAAGCTTGCAGTTCCTGTCCCTCTCCGCGCTCTGGATCCAGCAGGAAGTATGCCAGTGGATGTAAGGCTGTGGGGGCACTGCTGCCATCCAGGAGCAGGGGCATGAGGAGCTTAAAAGGCTCASCCTGTCATTTGCATGCATCGTGGTTTGAGCTGGCCAGTGCTAAAACACTGGAAATATCATGGACAAATTCCAATTCCTTTGGGAAACTCAGTGGGACTGCTTTAAACACATTATTTTTCAGAGTCTGGGCCTGACTTGGCCATCCAGTCCACATGGTATAAAGAGGTCACTCCCTTGACCTGGCTGCTAACCCCTGACCATGCTCACCCAGTGCTTCCAAAACATGATGCCCTCCCACTTTTATCTTGCTGTGTGGACAAACCGCGATTCAGTTACATAAATAACACTGGCCCATTGGAAGCAATCCAGCSATTAAACCTCTTGATTCAGAGTTTAAGCCTGAGATCAGGATGAGCCTAATGCGTGTGGAGTAGAGATTATCCCACATCTGCCAACCGTGGTTCGCCGGCATCTGCCGAGCACCTGTCAGGGGTCATGGTCAGACCCAACCCACAGATCCAATGCAACAATTCCTGTACTCCCTTCTCCTGCTCAAGAGGCAGGACATCATCAGATATGTATTTCTGAGGCAGTTTGGCCCCTAATAGCATGGCATGCACGACAGCCCAGCTGAAGACAGTAAGTTAGCAGAAATAAGTGTGCCTGGCTCCCGCAGCCCGCACACAGCACCGGGGCTGCCAGAGGTGCAAAGCYTTGGTCCAGCTGTGCTGCACAACTGGGAGTGTTTGGGTGAGGGTGTCTGCACACAGTGTGAACAGGCTCCTGCATTTGCCTGATGTACAGTTGTTTTCTCTGAGAAATGGCATGAATAGGCATCTGCAGGAGGTGAAACTAGCAAAGGATGTAGGATAAGACCTAAGAAGGGAGTTCCCATTTTTTCGCTAGATCCTAGACTATCCATGATCTCCGTACTGCTTGTGCCACTTAAACAAATGCTTTGTCAGTCCTTCTTCCTTCATTTGCACACAGGAGTGGTGCAGTAGCCCCATGGCAGAATATTTATTAACACAGAGTCAATGGCCTTTGTCTTCCCGTGCACGCTGAGCATTCTGGTTTCACTGGCACATGCAATTTTCTAGGCTTCTTCGTGCAGATTTAAGGCAGCAAGAACTATCTCCCCTTCATCTGCCATATAGSAGGCTGAAGTTATTGTAATAACATAGCTGTGATCTTCAGCAACTGCAACAGAATATTGTCTTGAGATCAATTTCCTTTTTCAATAAAGTCTTGATTTTGCCTCAGCATTTATGAAGTGGTGGGAGGTCGTTATCCGTTGGAATTATCTCTTTCATATACTATACCATAAAAATATGGCCCTCAGTATGCAGTGTTATAAAGGTATTTGTCTGACTGACTGACTTTAACCACCCAAGAAGAGTAATAAGTTCAGTAATCCTCTGGAAATGCGTAGCCTGGGGTGTGTTATTGCAGCTAGTATTCAGTGCACTCTCCAAAAACAAATCACAAAACCAATTAGATTTATGCATTTACAATCCTTGATTGATACAGCCTTGACATAAATCACRGAGTTAGAAAAACACACTGCTGGATTAGCAAACCACATTGTAGTAGYGTGGCTTGCAATGTCATTTTGCTGAGATATTTACGATACCAACACAATCACTGTCAGTTTTAAGCAAGTTACTCTTGTTACAGGGTGATACWAATAGAAGTGCATCGAAATTTTTCRTGTGTGCAAAACAAATGCAGCCAGGTTATAACTTGGAAAGATATCTCAGAACAGATTCTTGATCTGGTGTTTGAGATTGGCCTGCCTGGTGACCTCTAAAATTTTGCTTGAAAAAAAAACAACTGTTACCAATGTGCAATAGGGGTATTCTGGTGCCAATAATGGAGGAATAGAGAAAAATATCTCCTTCAAGTGTACAGTTACACAGAAAGATGTTAGATGCAGAGGCTGGTGAAAGTCCTATCAGACTCCACAGCACACAGCCAGACTTGTTGGAAGTTTGGCCATGGTCCACATCACTGTGTGGTCAACTCAGCACCTGGGGMATTGTCCATCAGGAAGCATTTCTGCACAGCATTGTGTTCATTCTTCACACTGCAGCTCCTGCTGCCTGCTCCTGTATCTTTACTGTATCATCACTGCATCTCTGCAGAAGTGAGCAATCAGCAAGAGGGCAGACTGCAGGCCCTTCTGCACCCACAATTAAATATAATGGTGGCAAACTGGAGTGGGTAAATTTTCATTTGGGGCATCAAACCTTAACAAAGAGCAAACATTAACAAAGATACTGAGTGATGGAGTAGATATCTTCCAAAATAACACTACTCTTACTATAGCTTATGTCAACCCAAGCAGCAGTGTTTCACGTTAACCATCTTAAGGTGGTGAAAGGACACAGGAAAGAGGGGAGCAGATGCACTGTATTCTGGTTTCAGTATGTTTGGCAATTACATTAGAATGTTTTAATGCTCAAGTTAATCAAAGAAATCAGAGTTCATGCTGACTGAGTCACCAATTGTCCAGTAGTCAGAAGGCTATTGTATTATTGGGTTTTTATTTTCAATTTCATCTGTTTGGATAAAAGTTTTACAGGAGGAAACAAAGTCATTGCTGAAGGAAATTACCAGAAGAAAACTCACAAGCATATATTTGGAAGTTGGTAAGTTACCTGGGTGAATAAGCAGGATACAATGCCAATCCATCTGAAGCCACATCAATTAGTTTATAAATAGTCTTTAAAACTGTACAGATGGCTTGGAATTCCCTACAAACAGCTCCTGTACTTAAGAGCAGCACAACTCTTGACTCCTGGTTTTGAGAGCAAATAAATAGATTGCATTGAGGGTGAATTAGACAGGGACTACGTGAGATAATAGACTGGCTGTTTCCACCGTTGTGGACTTCAGCTAAAAAAGGAAAGATCACCACCACCAATACAGCATGGGACTTTGAGATGGYCTGTCAGCTGAAGCAGAATAAATTGTAATCCAAACTCAAAATGCTAAAGGGAGGTAACCAACATGGCCTGACTGACAGTGCCTGAGCAGGGGCTCTGCTGGAGACAGTTTTTTCAAGCCTGTGCTAAACACTTCTTTCCCCACAATTTATGCTTCAGCAGCAGGAAATTAATATTTGAAATTTGGCCTGCAGTTTGAGGTAAACAATGCACTTTCCTCCCTTTCTTTTGYTTCTGCCAGAATAAAAAACCCCAAGGATGGGTATGGATCATCTTAGAGTAATATTTATTACTGAGTCAAATCTCTTGGTATTTTTACACTTTGAGGCCAGCCCCACAGCCAGCATTAATAAACAGCTCCCTCAGAGTTGCATTGTTCTGTTCTGCTGCTGATCCAGTTCAACAAGAATAGGAGAAGAAAAAAGATAGAGACTCCTGATTGCCAGGAATAGAAGAAAATTAGGGTAAAAAAGTCCAGGCAAATAGAAGAAKTTGTTTATGAAGTTTGTGTATTTTCCAGGCACTTGCTTGTCACAGAAGAAGCCTTGCAGGTCACAGCTGAGTAGCTGAGAAGCTGCAGCATGGGATATATTGATCTATGACTGTATTTCAGGGAGCAGTTTATCAGTGGGTTTGTTTAGAAAGCAAACTGGCAACTATTTCATATTTCACTCACTCCACTGAAGCATAGAACAGGGAAACTGCAGCCGTCTCAGCTATTTTTAATCCCCTGGCTTTACTACCCTGCTTAGAAAGCTGATGACTGTAACGTGTCAGTGTGATAAAAAGTGAGCAGTTCATTCTTGCTGAGGAAGATATTCTTCCTGTGATTTGATAGTCTCAAAATTTTGATCTCTGTACAACTTTATTGTGTGAAAATTGTCTGCCTTGTATAGGTGTGAGCAGCTGAACTGTGCATGGAGAAGCTGCTCTGCACGGTGCCTGAGCTGGAGTTGCTCTGACTTCATTCTCCACACACAGATGTGCCTGAAGCTGTGTTAAGAGAGCAGTTTAGTTCAGGATGAAACACAGCCACTTCCTATAATGTAACACAGTCAGAAAAATCCTCCAAAACAGTTTTTATCTCCTGTTTGGTTTTTTTTGGTTTTTTTAATAGATGCTTGATCTGTTTGCTTTAGCCATGTTCCATTTGCAGGACATTATCTTAATGAGAGTCGTCAGAGTAACTTCATCTGTCTCAGCACTATCGCCTCAGGAATTGTGAAGTAGCTTCCAAATTCTGTGGAGACTTAGGCAATGAGTCCCTCAGAAACATGGGCTCTGGCAGTTTCCTAAAGAGTTACAGATATACTGTGTATCTGGCTGCACAACCACTGGTTTTCATGGCTCAGGCTGGCTATGGGGGACTGGATCTCATCATCAGGGACATGATRACCCCTGACCTGCCCCTGTATAGGGGTTTTGATTGGGGTGTTTAGTAGCCCATGGACCAAAAGGGGATGGGGACATTCTCTATGCTAAAGAAGGTATGTGAAGCCAAGCAAGGATGCTGTGCAGGTTGTCATCACTGTGCTATTCCACAGAACCACTGCCCAAGGGCTGTGCTAGAAATAAATCTTGTGTGCACTGCTGCTACAAAGCCCTGCTTTGTCCACTGCTACTGTACTGAAATGTTTTCTCTGCACCTTTGATGGGAGTTATTTCCCATTTTGCTCACTATCTTTGGGCCAGCCTGAGGTCTGTGGTCAGATACGTCTTAGACCAGGTTCATAAAGTTTTCTTGGCTCTTTCAAACCCGAAGAGYTGCTATTACTGTTCACTCACTACAGACATGTCTACAAACACCTTGCCATGTCTCTAAAACAACGAATTCCCATTTGCCTGTTCATGTAAAGGAAAGGTGCAGATGATAACACATTGCAATCAGTCCTCAGGATTTGACTGCCAATGRCTGATGCTGGGGGGTGGGGGGAAGTAAATAAATTAAACAATTGATCCTGAGGACATAAACTTTCATTGAGGGGCACTGCAGTGACCAGATGTAGGCACTTCACTGCTAGAGGAAGAATAAATTTCAGATAGGCTTTTATTACACGAGGCAAACGGCTTTGCTTTCTCTGTTTAACACAAATACGCAAAGCTTGCCTTTGAACCACAATGCTACCACTCTCTTGGCAGCAATATTAAAGAGGTCCCCTTGTTTTGTTGGATATTAATACCAGGCTGCACTCTGAAATGTGATTTTAAAAATAGAAAGTTAATTGTTGCTGGGAAATTTTAATTGAGRCTGATTAAAGGAAGCAACAAAATATATTGACTACTAAACCTCACTTCTTGTTTTAAGTGTGACCTGTAATGGACTCCCCCAAAATCATTATGTGGTCTCTCTAAGCATTCCAGGTTTTTCATTTGAAATTCATTAAATGTTTGTGTGTCTGATTTTTGGGGGGTTTTCTGAAACATTTTATGGTCACAGCTGCACTAGTTATGGATAGGTTTATAGTACCTTGCCCATCAACTGGCCCACATGTCCAGTCCAGTTTGTTTGATACCCTACCTTTCACAAGCATTCAGCAGTTCTGGAGGTGTTCTTATAAAGCTGCCAGTAAATGTACCAGCTGGACTCATTTATGTACATGAGCAGCCTCATTCCGGCCGCCTTACAAAGAGCCAGTGGCAGTAAATCTGTGTTCAGTCCATATATGTACTTTAGAATATTTTTTTACACTTCTGAAAAGAAAATTATAAAGTATTTCCAAGCTTTCTAGTAAGTTATATGTGGTCTTCAGAAGAACTTCAATACTCCATGGTGAAAAAACAACCTTCTGAAAGTCCCTTTTTCTTTGCAGTAAATTCTTTATGCYGTGCAATTAAAGCTGTTAGAAAAGTCTGCTGGCTTAGAAGCACACTGATGGATGGCATTTTTGTAGAAATTCATGTGAACAAATTGCTCATTATTTCCTTTTGTGACTGTTGCAGGTGCAACATGAATAAAGGACTTCGTGAAGGCTGCAAACACCTCCTTCACATTGCCCAGGGAGGTTTAGTGGTAAACAAAGTTGGTTTAAAAGGTTCAGATACGTGGCAGAATGAGAAGGTGCAGGCAAACCACCATGCAACAGAAATTTCAATAAAAGATATCACAAGTGAAAGAACTTCCAAAGAAAAGAAGAAAAACAAAAAGGAAATAATAATAATAAGAAAAGTTTTTTTCATCATCTTCAGATTTACTTTGAGATACATTTTCAGCATAGTGAGAGAGGATGTCAAGAAAGGGAGCCACTTCTTGACTGCACTGGATGACCCACCAGCATCGTGCTCTTCAGAAAATACTCTTCCCTCTCATTCCCCATCCATTTTCTAGATCTACTCACAGCTCTCCTGTGCTGTGTGTCCTTGTCTCCATGCTGACATCAGTTACTGCAAGGTTTTATTAATACTTACCAATAGTGATTCCAATCAATCTGAYCTGCAAGGCTTCCAGCTATAAGGAAGTTTATCTCAAAACTTCTAATAAGAGCAAGGTCCCCATCATTTCTTTTTCTTTAGGTTGACCAGAGCTTTTAGCCAACCATTGAGAGATTTTACCAAAGTCAGTTTTCAGAATATTTCTCTGATAACATGTCTGCTGAACACAATTTATAACTTCAGGGCAACAGTGGACTTTCCTGTTGGTTTTTTACAATAAAATACTTGACAGCAGGTAAGTYTTCTCTATTACCATACAGACTGGTCTCTGTAGCTTTTTCCATGACATAAGTTAAGTGGGTTCGAGCTTCAGCGTGGAATACAGCTAGAATGTTTCCAGGATAGATATCATTGCTGCTTTTTCCACCCGTACTGTTGCAATAAAAAGATACTAATTTTCATTATCAGTATCATTGAGGCATTATCAGTATCTGTGCTCTACTGAGGTCCTTGGAAATTTTTCCTCTTGGACAGTGCACCTTGTCTTCTTCCTCTCTAGCCTAAACCGGTTTTAATGGCCATGACCAAATAAAAATAAAATTATTACAACCTCTCTTTTTCAGTGGTACACTATGAAAGGTAAGGAGTAGTAAGTAATGGAAMTCAGAATCTCCTAAAGCAACCTGAYACTCACTCCTGTTTGGAGATGTATTTTTGAYGTTATTAAAATATGTTTGCTGCAAGCATCCCCCCTGTATCTGGAAACMTTTTCCCATGCTTCAAATTTCATAGCAATTAACAATTGTAGGGAGCAGTCAAAATACAGCGCTGTCAACCCATACAATTGTCTTTCCTAACCCCACAGCTTGTAAGCCATGAAAATTCATGTTCTAGGAAGCTTGGAGCCAAGCTGACCTGAGGGCACAGAGGCAGCCAGCAGGGCTGCCAGCAAGGTGATCTGAGTCCGTRGCTGAGGCCAAGCCTGCAGACACACAGGCATCTGCACTGATGTTTATGCCTCATGGCTCCAGTCACCAGCTGCCTTCTGCTCATTGCTTGCATGTCCAGAGGCAAAGATTTTTTTCCCCAGCTTTCCAAAGGAAAGCAGACCATGATTTTCAATTTTAAAACAGCACCAGTCAGTCAGTATCAGTCCAAATTCTTTTTACCTGGTCCCTTCATTAAAAGGCGGGAGGGGTGACAGAAGGCTGTTTTTCTGTGTCAATGTTTCATTTCCTCCCTCTTTCAGCRAGAGAAATGACTTAGCAACTGGTTTCATAGTGTGGAGAATTCACAGCCTACACAGTTCAAAAACACTTCCAGCATTAGTCCTGACCCATGGTTATTTACTACAGAGAAAATCAATGGATCCTCAKTCTGTCTAGCTGGTTTTAACATTAACCTCCTTTTCTTAATCTTTGTGCCAAACTGAAAAATTTGACCTGAGGTGTGGAGCTAGACATTTCATATTTTCCTTGTTTGTGGACTAGATAGGTTATTGTGGAGAAATGCAATACAAACTTTATCTGCATGATATTATGGGGGTAACRTCTAGACACAGATTGGGTGCCTCCAGACTTGTGTCTACTGCAAGGATTGATAGAAAAATKAAATATCTTGGTAAAGCCTTCCTAGAAAACCACATAAGCATTAATGGCTTTATTTACAGCACAAATACTTCAAGCATAACAAAATTGTGTCAGCCATTTAGAATAGCAAATGAGTCAGGACCTGGAGCATGAATCCTACATGCAAAGTCTTGTTGGTGTTTTGGGAGGAGGGGGTTGTCTTCTTTTTAAAAGAATACCTCTTAATCTGTTTATGTCATTATCAGAAAGGTCATCAACTATGCCAAGTACTGATATCTTATTCCCAGTTTAACTGCAAATTTTAAATRCTTATGTGGTGTGCAGATTAGCTGCTGAAGAGCAGCCAGGAGTGGCAGGTGAACATGGCAGGGGATATTAGAAGTGACTGAATTTTGGAATTGGGATGGCTTTCTTAAAATAGACCAACAACATGAGTCATTAAGAGATTTCAGGGAAACTCTAACTCCTACTGTTAGATAGTGAAAGGCTGTTCCCAAAGCTCAATCAAGAAAACAGCAAGGCTGTGAGTATTGAAAAAAATCAGTGGAATAGGCTGTCAATGGGTTTGCACTTWTTACATTGCTGTGCTTTATTAGAGTGTATGAAAAGACTTGTGTCGATACAGTAAAATACTTCCTGTTGCTTCACATGCCTCATGTTTGGGACAACAAATCCTGAACAGTCAAGGAAACCATCCTCTATTTGAACAGTTTTGCTTGGTGTGGAAGTGTGGACACTGAAAAACGTTGACATTTGAGGAACCTGAAAATTACTTTAAGCAGATGGTTATATTTTGAAAATGTTGCAAGCACATAACAGGAAGCTGTCTATCCAGAGACCAGGTCTTTCTACGGAAGAAAAACTAAAAATACTTATAAAATACTAATATGAATAAAATAACTCCCCTAAAAGCCCAATATGAATAGGATGCAAGAGGCAACTTTCTCTAAGGTCAGCATGACCTTAACATAAATGTCAGTGTAGTAAAATCCATGGCTGACCTTTTCAGAAGGAGATATTGGTTTGGGGTATATTCAGAGCATTACCTTGGTAGTCAAAGTTTAGCATTGCAGTGTCTGGCATCTGAAATCAGCAGCTGCATTTGAATCTTGTTCTTATTCTTCGTTCACAAAATTCATTGAGACACAGGGGCTGCTCGGTCGTAGTCCTGTTCATCATTATTTCTGACTTGTTAACATTTCTCTSTGTAAGGGATCTAAGGTTTATTAGTATGACATAACCTGGAAAACATTTTATATGTTTTTTTTCTCTTGGCAAGAAAATGCTCCCATTTTGGGATGAAAAGATAACACAAATGAAACCAGACAAGGATCATTACATTTGCTAATCTGAAGTGAGAGATTAATGTTGAACTCTTGACTAGTTAAAAATGCAGGGTTTTACTCCATTTTCAGAACAACATCTGCAGCTGCTGAGGTGTGGAGAGAGGGAAAGGATCAACACTGATTTCCCAGTCTCCGTTATGAAATAAAGGTAGTACTGTCATGTTTTGCATCTTAACAATTTAAAGATTTGCATGTCACTACATTTTTTCCACTGTCATTTTGTTAATACGAGAGTACAAGAAAGCCAGAGAGGGCTTRTTAATTGTTTTGTACCGTTTGCAGGAAGACAAGCCTTTGATTTTAACTTTTTATTAACAAATCTAAAGTTAACTGTAAGGAAAAGAGGCCCTTCTCTCCTTGCTGAGCAAAGGAGAAATGAAATGCGTTGAGCCAGCTCTGTCACATGCTCRTGACTACTGGGACTGGGCAGGTTCTGAGCCCAGGGTTTGGCAAACTGAGATGAGTCCAAGGCCAGTCCATGAGTGCGTGCTCATGTGCTACTCTTCAGCTGTGTTATCCAGGGTGTACAYTGGACTTTCCTGATGCAGAGGGCTACAATTCAAAGGCACTCCTGGGATGCAAGATTCTCCCCAGAGACTGCTCTGCTCTTTGTGAAAGAGGGGCTGTCTGGTGCTCAGCCTTGCAGATGACACTCTCATCTTCAGCCTTGCATTATCAGTGCCCAAATTAAGCTATGAGACAAAGAGATAACCACACAATTGCCCATTACTGGCTCCAGGTCTTGGGTGCCCCTAAACTTGGGAACAGGCACTGCGAGGAAAGTGAATGCAATATTTGCAGCTTGCCAGCCTCACTCCAAATCAGCTCTCACAGTACAAGCACTGAGGTGAATTAATTTATGTATCACAAGCCAAAAAAATCCCTAAATCAGAACTGTTCTTTGGCTTAGAAACTCRGGCACAGAGGTAAGAAAGACCAACCAGTATTGCTACTGAAACTACAGCTCAGAACCTGTGGGCACTTCCTGAAAGTGCAGTTTCTCAATTGGCTTAAAATGATCAAAGTGTGTTTTACTGCTAGAAAAAGTGTTACTGCTATTTTGCCTGCCTCTGCCCACATTCTTCCATAGCCTCCATGCAAGTCTTTCTTCAAGTTTTGCCACATGAGGCTGCGCTGAAATTTAACATCTCTAATTCTCAATAATTTCTTTGAAGATTTATAAATTAGATATTTAATCAAAATTACTAATTTTGATTTTTGATTTTTAATGCTTCATCCAATGAATTGCCTACTGTCTTCCATTTAACCCTCAGGGAGCTAATATGCTGAAGAATATTAACATTTTAGAGTCCTTAACTAGTAAGAACAARCAAAATGTACCAGCTACAGTCTAACATTCAATTCAGCACAAGGTAAATTTTTTATTCACTGTGAAGAAAATGTTCTCTGTTGTCAGGGATCCAGCTTGAACACATAAATTTCTRCATGCTGAAAATCATGTATTTAGGTCAGAAGGGACCTCTGCTAATCTGGTCTAACCTCCTTCTAAAAGAGGAACTGTGTTACAAGTTGTCCTGCTCAGGGTTGTGTCCAGCTCTCTTCTGGGTATTTCCAAAAACAGTCTCCACGGCCTCTCTGGGCACCTGTCCCAGTGCCTGGACACCCTCATGGTGATATTTATTCTTCCTTTCATTTAATCTCCCTTGCTGCAGCTTTTGCCCATTGCCTCTTGACCTTGCAGAGGTCCTCTTCTGAGAACAGTCTGGTTTCATCTCCGTACTGCCCTTCAGGTATCTTCAGGCAGCATTTAGAGACCTGAGCTTTCTCCAGGCTACACTGCCTCAGGTCTTCACCCTCTCCCCAGGCATTGTGCGCCACAATCCACTAACCACATGTGTGATCAGCTGCACTTTGTGCAAACATGAGAAAAAAAATACCAGATTTGTTGCTAGCTCTTGAATACAGTTGACATGAAATAGTCAAATAGCTTGGGATGCAGGTTGAGCACAGCCAGACAGAGGGACATGTGATGGATGATGCAAACGGATCGTGTGCTCCAGAACAGGCTGCCCCCAATTCTTTGTCTTCTCCAACACGATACCTGTGGCCTTTGCCATTGTCACCCCTTCCCACAGCAGCTCACAATGGCAGGAGCAGATCTGCGCATTTTTTTGGAAATATGGAGTGCAGTGTGATGGATMCCGATGTGAATTTGGGCAGAATGAGACAGAACAGACAGAAAACTGCTGGCAGCTTAAAGGGTGTGCTGTGAACAAGCAATGATCTCCTGGTCCCCTCTYTACAACCTCATTTAACCCCACTGGAACATTAAATAATATAGAATTGGAAAATCCTGAACATCCTGATAAGTGTTTTGCCTTTAACCTCTTAGTGAGTCTGATTTGATTAATTTTCAAATAAGGCCATGTCTGCCTTATATGAGGAGCTAATATGACAACTAAACAACTCTTTTTCAGCACAAGGATGCAATTATCTTTTTCATTGTTCCTACCAAGGCCTCCACACTTTGTTAGAGCCATTCAACGTCAGAGTTCCAGAGGGTTCACTGGTAATGATCATGGCTTTGGATAAAAGACTAGTTGGCAAGTGATATTCTGTCACCCACTGTTGTGCCATATCCAATATCTTACACTAAGGAGGCTTTAGGGGAAATAATAATAATAATTTTGAGGGGAAAAAAATTAATAGAAGTGGAGGTTTGGCAAAAATAAATGTTTTATCAGGAATAGCCTTTGCCAAACATAACATTTTCTCAGGAGCCAGTCTTGGCAAAATGAATGTTTTATCGGGAGCAGAAGTTTGGAAAAAGTAACATTTTATCAGAATTGGAACCTTAACAGAAAATGCCTTTTTTATCAGGCATGAGGACCATGGCAATTTAAGGAGAAAAGCTGAAAGTAGAGTTTTATCAGGAGTTTTGCTTGAGGAAAATAGCGTTGCATGAAAGGTAGAAACTTTCCAGARATAATGTTTTTTTAGGGGGAGAGGATGGATGAAAACAACGTTTTATCAAAAAGAAGGGGGGAAGTATGGATTTAGTGAAAGTGGTGTGCTAACAGCTTCTGCCTTCCAATATGGGAAGCTTTACTCCTGGAAAAACACTGTTTGCACACTGAGTACTTGCCCTAGCTAAAATGCTAGTTTTGACAAGCTGTGCTGCTGCTAAAATGTTATTTTTGGCAAGCTCACTTCTCAAAAAGATGTTTTTGAGAACACTCTTCASAGATGTGCAAATTGACTATAATACCTGCAGCAGAGCCAGGTACCTCTGTGAGCCAGCTTTTCCTCTGTTTATTAGTTCTCCATGGCTCCCCTTCTGCCTTTTACTTTATGATGATGATGTTGATGCACAGCACTTTGGATCCTGAAACACCATTCTGCTCCCAAATGTAGGCCTCCTTCATCATTTTGTTTCCCTCGGCTGCCCACTGACTCAGAGTGGCTGACTCTTCTCCAAGTGTGTGTTATGCATCCTTTCCCAGTGGATTTCTCTCCCCACACCTGGAAGCTGCTTGTGCCCAGTTTCTAACTCCTCTAGTCAGCATTTGACACCACTGGGGTTGAGATGTCCCTGAAAGCAATCAAAGAGCCAGTGGCAAAGCCATGTGGGAAGGTCTTTGTTGTCTCTTTTTTTCAGGTTTAAGAGGTCAACCACAAGAGACTGAATATTTTTCAAAGTTTGCTCTTCAAAAAAGGGTCATGACAGGAAGAGAATTACAGGTTGAGTCATTTAATTCAGGTCCATATCTCATCATATCTTAGTCATGCTCTATAATACTTTAATCTGCTTCTGTGGAATTTTGGGAAATTTACCCAAGTCGGGAGTCTCCCCTGTGTTTTCTGTGGGTAACACCACTATAAAGGAACTGGGATCATGTATGTAGGACTACAATCTACGAACAATTTGTTGTTTGACTATAAAAGATGAGATGRAGAGCATCAATCACTATGACCAGATGGATGGGATTCTCTGTAGACATTGCCAGCATTTGCAGGGCATCATCAGAATCACCCACTGTTTATTTACAATGTTACTGAGCACCAGTGGGAAGTCATAAGAAGGGCTGACTCAATAGCTATTTTTAAGAAAGGTGATAGGTGAGAGCTGGTGATCACAGGCCACTCTTGTCCAAACTTCCAGGTACTGTAAGACTCTTCCAGCAGGAATGAAAGAGCTGGTTTTGTTGAGAASGGAAGCTCTGAAGCTGTTTTCAACTTGAACTCTTCTCTTAAAGCTGTAAGAGAAACCATCCTGTAAGGAACTGGTGAATAAAAACAAACAAGCATGCRTGGTGAAGCATATTAAGTACTTGATCTTTAAACAGGTTGTGGGACATGGAAAGCACATGAAGAAAGCCCATAGAACTGACCAAGAGGACTGTAGTTTTCTTACTGTYATAAGGAATAATGCGCTCCAACATTTCAAAATTTTCCCAGTGCACTTTTATCCAGGTCCCACTGAAGCATTTCCTCATACAAATATTGTAAATTAATGTTACTGCATTGTAGTGGTTGTGATTCATTGCAGCTGTAGTCCTGTTTCTATGAGACACTTATTTGTACTACATTCCCCTGATTGTTGAATTACTGATGATTTGTCAYTGTATCCCCTAATAAAGTATTTTGCTGTTTTATACTTTGAACTCTGCATGTGAAGGGTTGGGATTGCCTTCTAATGGCAAGAAGTTCAGGTGAAATTTGGCAGATCTAGGTAGCTACATCTAGATCTAGGCTTTTAGGAGAAACCCTAGATGATCGAATCCATCTTTTGTAACTACCAATAGCAATTGGCAGAGACATTATCCACAAGACAGGGTCAGGTGGATAATATCTGCTCTTGGTACTAAGTAGCAGGACAACCTGGGGAGTTGACGGGTTATTGGCTGACTAGGAAG
Source organism: Malurus melanocephalus (assembly GCF_030028575.1). Taxonomy (NCBI): domain Eukaryota; kingdom Metazoa; phylum Chordata; class Aves; order Passeriformes; family Maluridae; genus Malurus; species Malurus melanocephalus. Next base: position 1,655,637 of record NW_026623270.1, on the reverse strand, counting down.
GGTTTAGGAAAGCTGCATCTGCATCTCTGACTACTGCATTTCCCTTCAGGTTTAAATTAATCTCATACGCCAAAAAAAATTCTTATCTGGATCCACTGACTGAATTTTGTTTTCAACTTGAAACTCTAGGAAATGGCTTTCATGGAAATCTATTTGTATATGGTTTCAACGAGGAGTAAATGCTTCCCAGTTCATTGGACATTTTGCCCAGGTGACGTTAACCCAGATTTACAGCTGTGACATTTCTGCGTGCCTGACCCTGCTGGAAAGATTGACTTGGCTCTCCAGGGCACCTCATTCATGCCCTACAAATCCCACTGTAGTACAGTGTTCCCATTAGGGCTCTCCTGCAGAGCTGGGGTGTTCCCTGCTTGCATTAAGCAGGTATAAGGTGGCTCTGAAGTCAAGGGCCCTGCCAATTTCATTTTCAACTCACTCTGAGCTCRAGTATCCCCAGAGTTCACACTGCTCCCCTCCGTGGCTCTGCTCACAGCCGCGCTTACTCTGCACTGCCCTAAAACAGGCAAGAGAGCAACAGGTGCAGTGTCCAGAGGGCAACTGTCCTGGATATTTTCTGATGTTTTTTTCAGTTATCAAAAGTATTTATTAATAACGTTAGACTGTTGTTGTTTCCTTTTCATTTGATTTCCAAAAGATGGTTTATAGAGTGGTGAGTGATATCTTGTGCATGTATTGAGAGAGGCGAGGGCTKTTTTTTTCAGGTTACACAAACACTTCGCTTGAGCAGAACCAAAGTTGGACAGCTTAACCAAAAATAAAAAGACAAAAAAAAAAGAAAAAAATTATATTCTATGCATAAGCCTAATTCTAGTGCCAAGTGGTTTCTCTCTGAAATGGTTCTTCCTCGTGTAGAATCTTCCTGCACATCCCTAGCTGCAGTTCTGTCATAGTCTTCCAGGACACACTGTGACAGAAGGACCCACAAGACCTTAGACCTCCCCACCAGAAATGACTCTCAGGCCCATGCCATATGTTTATTATAGTAAGCTATGTCATTGACCCCAGGGGAACAAGGGCTTGGCTCCTGGCTATTGAAATTACCACTGATGTCTGCTGCATTTACAAAAGGCAGAAGATTTTAACAGCCATGGAGCAACTGAAGGGAGAACTCATAGTAGCATTTAAAAAACCCCTGAAATTTCAATTTTTGAGAACAACAACAGATAAAAGTTCAGCCTCTCCTTCAAACCATGTGTTTCTCAAACTCTTAGTATTGTAATAGTCTGCAATGCAAACATTATATTCAATTCTCTTCCCCTCCCTCATTTAGGTTATTTTTGTCTTTCCTAAGAAAACCACAGCACAAGGAATATTCATGCCTTGTTTTCTCTACCTACATTTCTATCTCTGAAGGCAGTTGTAATGATAAATTTAAACAGCTGATAGAGATTTCAAAGCCTAGTCTGTAGCTTCAGAAAGATTACTTCTCCCTCTTCTGTAAATGCTACTTTATTTCTGGGGTTTTGGTGTGTGTGGCTTTTTTTTTTTTTTTTTTT
>NW_026623270.1:1627736-1654020 GCF_030028575.1 Malurus melanocephalus | reverse complement strand
GGGGGGGCTGTGTTTTGTTGATGGTGGTTTGGGTTTCTTTTGCTGTTTGAGTTGGGATTTTTTTTTAAGAAGCTTTAAAAAGGAGCCAGGAAACTCCTTCAAGAAGTGGCCTACCATTCTTCGAGAAGGTTCAAGCAGTTTTCAGCCCTAGGATCTACCAGATTTGACTGCTGGACAGTATTTCCGTGCTAACCTTAGCATGCCTTTTAGTAGAAAATAGAGATTTGAGCAATACATATGCATAAGTACATTTTTTGGTGGGGAAAGCTCAGCTCAKGGAATGGATGGTGTTTTCCCTGGAGCCTGCTGCAGGCAGCARCATTTGGTGTTCCTATTCCACAGTCCTGCCTCTCCATCCTGAGTGGCAGCCTCACTGCCCTGGGTACAGAAAGGATGGCATTTTCCCCTCCTCCTTTGAATTCACCTCTCTTTGGGGCTTAAAGTGAGACCATTAGTGTTACTGAACTTAGCATTTGGCAGTTTATATATGATAAAGGGGTTATTACACAGTGATCCCTGTATGTTTAGGTCAGCTGTGGCAATCAATCAATGGACACTTTGCCTTTGACAGCACATGCTTCCATAAAAAAAATTCTCTGGCAGAGCCCTGTTAGCTCGTAATGACAGAGTAACCTCTGTCAAGTAATATACTTGATAAATTTTGCATGTGCTGTTGACTGACAGAAGCTCTGGCTTCCTGTCTGACCAGCATACACAGGCTTCAAAGAGCACAGAAACCCCTTTATTCTCCCCAAAAGGAGCGCCTAAAATCTATGTGGGTAGAGTCAGACCTTCCTCTGAGTGGGGAGTAAAACAATGCTGCACAAGGGAGAGACGCTTTCATGCCTTTACAAAGCTAAACTTGCTCTTTCCCCTTCCCTCGCCTTTCCCTGTCATTCACAATTACCCGAGACTCGCGGGTTCCGCACACTTGGCCGTGCACAGCAGCCGCCMGTGCGAGCAGCCCGGGCTGAAGGGATAAATCTCTCCGCTCTCTATCTCTGGGATCTGGCTGCTCGGCTGCCCTTTGTTTAGTCTGGGTGGAGGCAGTAATTGTCTGCAGCTGCAGCTCCTGCTCCCTCGCTTGCCTTGGATAGCTCCGGAGGTGGAGCCGCAGTGGGTCCATGGAGCCATCCTGGGGTTTCTGAGCTCACCAGGGTGTTGGTCCAGCCCAGCAGTGGGCACCCAGCCTGGCACTGGCGAGCCCAGCTTGCTGCTGCTGTCAGTGCAGGTACCTCAGGTGTGCATGGCTGTGGGGAAGGCTCCTTTGCCACCCAGACCACCATCGCCAGCTGTTCTGTTGTTGGTGAAAGGGTCTGCTGGGCTCTCACCTTGCCCTGCCCTGACCCTGTGTGGTGAGGCTCAAGGAGATTTCTGGCCAGCCACTTCACCGTCATGTCCAGGCCACAGAGCACATCAGGTTTCAACCCTTCCTCTTTCATCTTCAATACCAGTTTGCACTTCCCCATAGATACCGATGGCTGTTTTCAGTGGGTTACGAAAAGTTTAATTTCCCCATGAGCAAGCAGGATTCACGTGAAAGAGCCTTAAACCCATTTGCTACTTCACTAATCACGTGCATGTGTTTGTTTTGGACAGAAGGGTTTTCCGTCATTTGCTTCCACAGGAGCCCAATCTGATTACATGGGATTAAGCCTGAAAACAATCCTAATTTTAAATGCAGCCATACATTAAGACCATCAAGTGATTGTGTGATCTCAGCTCCGCACTTGGCAGTGCAAGGCAGACCTGTAAGGTAGGAGCTCACAGCAGCACCCCATGGACTAATTGGAGTGTAATTTAAAGGGATTCCAATGCTCACTTGTCAACAGGTGCTCTTTAGGGTATACCAATCAAAACAACCCTGTTTATGGAAAATGTTATTTAAAACCAACATGTAGGCTGCAATAATAATGGCACAGTTTCTCAGCAATTGCAACATCACTCAGTGAAAGCTGGCAAGAATGACAAAATATAAACGTAGACCCCAACTGCATGTGTACCCTTGTTCAAACCATTGCATTTAGAAAAGACAGCATTTACTGCCTTTAAAATACCCTTCTAGTTTCCATAAAGATATCTACTATTAGCAGTAGGGGTTCCAGTGGGGCTACCAAAGTCAAACGTATACTGAAATAGAGTCTGACTGTCTAAAAATGAGTTTTCTATGTCTGTATTTTCAATTTGCTATARGCATACTTTAGGCTTTCAAGCAAAATGCAAAATGATGACACAGGAGTTAAATAATACTCATCATCCATCTGTCCGTCATTAGGTAAAGAACCACTACAGAACTTACTGTATAATAAATCTTAAAAATACATTTCTGCTCTCCAATACATTCTTTCTCTCCAACCTAAACTTGGAAACCATATCAGAGATGTTACATGGAGAGATTTGAATTATAAACAGAAAATAATATCTCCGCAATTAATCAGCACAATGAAAAATGCAGAACTTTGGACATGCAAACAATGTAGCAATTTAAACCTTGAAACTTATCAGCCTTAAAACTTTTGAGATGCATAAGATTTAAAGATGACTATTTGTTCTGGTGTGATACAGAAATCCTGATGAAATCATTTCATATGGTGAAGTATGTGGTTGCACAGAAATTGTGCTTCATTTATTCACAATGGGGAACATCTTTTAGTTAGAAAAGGTAACAGTTATAATTTCAAAAATATGTTCGAGGAAAACATTCCTAATCAGTTCAGAAGTAATTTCTGATGGAGATGGATCTTCTGAAAAGACCTATTTCAACATTTTCCTGCTATGTAAAGAGTTCAGTAGGTACATATGATGATTAATTGATTACATTCCATCTGACTATTCATTTTGTGGAGTGTAAAATAGTGAGAAAGGATTTTTGTAGGTGGACTTAAACTTTCTCTTAAAGTACAGGGTTGGGGATAAAATTATGTTGTTTGTTTTTTTTCTAGAAAGAATATAAGCAGAAGGAATATTTTGTTCCCTGTAATTAAAAGTTTACTGTTGAGTATGTGCCTATTCTCTCTCCTGCTGCATTTAAAATATTACAGAAGAAATTCAATTCACTACCAAAATAGGCTTAAGTAATATTTTGAGAGAACTATAAGCTGTTCTTCCCCATCTTCAGTCTGCAGTTGTGGCTGGAATATAGTTTTAAGCAGGATGAAGGATTAAACAAACAAAAAAATAATGAAAAGTAAAAATATACACACTCTGCAAAAGCATAGTAAAATACATTTTGCCTTATATAAACTACACCAAGTCTACGTGGGTTTTAACATATTTCCATGACTTTAAATAAGAAAACATCTTAAAGCACAGCCCATGGGAAACCCAAGCTTGATTAGTTTTACCTTTTACTACAGCCTGCAGAGTGTTAAACACAGCACATCAGAATTGAATTTGTCATCTCCAGACCCCACAAGAATTTTAGGAACTAAATGGTTAGGAAGCATCCTGGTACTTCTCTTTGCTTTAATCATAGCAGAAGTTTCAATTTAAACATTCAGGAAATCTCCCTTATTTAAAGCAATCAACTCATTGCTAACAGGGTCTGGCTTTACTGTGTTTAATTTTTTGGCATCATGCAAAACTTGATTGGTTACAGCCAGAGCGTTAACAGGTCCTCTCCTTCCCCCTTCTCCCTGGAAAATATAAAATATCCCAAGATATTGTCTGCATTGTTATCAGCACTACACATCMRAGTACCTATGCAAAGCAATGAGATRTTAGTGYWAAACMTCAATGGAAAATGTACATAACAACATAAAAACTAATGCAGTCTACCAAACTGGAAGTACTATTACATATCCCAAGTCCTCTCACAACTCTGGAGTGAAGATGAACCTCCATATAAAGCTCCTGCTTTGTGATCCTGCTGACCAGTGTTGCATATAAAGTCCAAAATCAAAGCCAAGATGAATTTAGGTTCCTGTTTCCAAGAGGCTTAGCCTCAAATTCTGCTTTCAACAATTCGGTAGCTTGCTGTTCTTTATTCTGGATCAGCAGGTTTTGGCATTTATCTCATATAGGTAGTCATGTCAAATTGAAAGGTGTGAATCTGACAGAAAAAAACAAATCTAAGCAGAGGTTTTAGACAGGATATGCATAGTATGAGGAATTAAACCTCTATGGAATGCAGATTTGCAGTGTGGTGTTTCTRTGAATAAATATATCCATATTAAATAACTTGAACTTTAGAAAAACTTTGAGTCTTAATGAAAGCTAAAAAACCCTCCCATTGTAAAGTTGGAAATCTCTCAACACAAAGGCCTATGAGGTMAAATTCCAATGCTTTCAATAATTATTGTATAAATCTGGATTAAAGTCTTTGAAATCRATGGGCTTGCTTTATTGGCACACTGTGGAAAAAAAATTGGCCCACTGAAAAAGCAATGTTAAAAACCATCTATCTAGGCATTTTTAACCTGAAAGAAAGGTCTGAGACAGATGAAATATCTGATAATGATTTAATACATGAGAAGATTTATAGGTCCAAACTTCCAGCTTGGATATTACATTTGGATTMTAGAGTAATATCAAGAAATTTATTGCCAGTACCCAAACTTTCAGAGAATATTGCTCTCAAAGATGCATAGAGAATAACAAATCTTATTTTAAAATTATTTTGTAATGTTCTTTGCTGTACTGGAAAAGTTGCTTCACACATTAAATAGGCAACCAGTAAGACATGATATGGAACATTTGCAACCCACAAAAATCCAGAAAGGAATGACCAAATTGAGAGAAAGCTGAAAACAGAAAGGAGRTATATTAAAAAGATCACAACATAGCTGAACTGTATTATGTCATTGGAAGGCCTACTGTAATAGTTTTAGATATTTTCTGCCTTTTTCAGTTTTTTTTAAATATGTATGTTAATAAACTAAATTATTTACTGTGAGTTATGTAGCAAGCATAATTAAAAACAAAGATACAAAAATCCATTTTAAGTAAATAGACTGAAATACTTTAAGCAATAATATTTGTAGTTTTCACTTAACCCTTTCGGATAATATGTGTTTTTCCTACTGTACGTGGCTGAATGTGTATTTGCTTGCTAAGAGAAGAGAGAGATTAGAAATTCTTAAGTAGCTTAGTAGACTTGTAACTTAAGTAGCTAAATAGACTKGAATACCTGTGGAATTTATTTCTCTATGTATTATATGCCTGCTAGAATTAAATTTAAAGAAAACCCTAACAAAATATATTTTTCCCTTTTTCTCAGATATGTTTTTTTTCTTTAGTTTCAGTTTGTTGTGGCACACTTAAAGCCAATTTTCATAGACCTTGTTTAAGTTAATTTCTGGAATTTTCTATTGTTTTCAGGCTATAGCACTCAACACCTCCATCGTATAGGCTCTGAGGGTCTTGCCCGAATTAAGTCATCTTCAACAGTCAGGCATGCAAACTCCATTGTATAAAAACAGAGGTTTTTGAGTGGATTAAGTTAATGAGAAGAGTCATCATCAGTGATCAAGTGTCTCAATTCCATTCAATGCCAGTAACAGTCAAAGACATCTTTAAATTCCAGGATGCCAGAGAGTGAAGGAATTCTGTCAGGAGCTGTCGAGTTTCTTGCTGGAAACACCATCAAAAGCAAATGAGAAGCAGACAGGTTTGTGGAAGCAAGGCTGGGGTGGGCAYTGCTTTGGTCTAGAGGACAAATCCAGCAAGGGCTGTGTCCTGAACCTCTCAGGATGGCCATTTCACAAACAATGATGCTCCTCAAAGGCATCTTTTCTGACACTGCTTTAGCCATGAGGTCTGAGCTGAATGGTTTGAACCCAGAAMACAAAGAATCCAAAAGATGGGGGCACCTGAAATATTTCGATCATATTTCTCTGAACACCACATTTGCCCAAGAGGTCCATATACTAATAATTCATTTTGTAGTAAGACAAACTTTATTAAGGTCAAAATAACACGGGGAAAAAAATACAAATCTTTCTCATAGTGAAGAATAATGTCAAGCAGGGGAATAAATATAAATTGGCACATAAATTACAATCACAATATAYGTATAAAATCAGCAATACAGCATGATTTATGAGTACAGCCTGTGATCCAAGATGCTGTTAGGTCCAACCAGAGCACATATAATTATAATAAAGCCAGGTTCTCCAGAGAAACCTATTTGGAAAACATGTTATTAGGTTGCTAGTGCATTCACTAGATGTAAATCAAKCTCTTCACTGTAGGTGCTGACAGTGGCAGCCCTGGACATGACAAAATTTATGATATCAGRACATCAGCACTCCCACCTGCAGTCTTCATTTATTATTTGTATATTTGGGTTTTTGACCAAGACAGCTCCTAAAAATGGTAACTTTCTGCTGTCTCAGTGTGGCCTTCCCCTTATTATGCAGCCTTTTCCTTTAGCCCTCACTCCGTTAATTCACCTGCCATTAACTTTGCTTCTGTATCAGACAAATGATAGCCAGGTTTTAAAGACTTTTATTCCTTTTTTTTCATTGCTGGCAAGAGAGGTTACAAAGCTGTTAGCTGACAATGAAGTTTGTAGCCCCGCTATTTTACTACAGTGAGTCCTTGAGTCCAAGGCTGGGTTGGATTGGCTTTGACCACCCTGATTTAGTGGAAAGTGTCCCTGCATGTGGCTKAGAGWGGTTGGAACTGGATGATCTTTAAGGTCCTTAGAGCCCATGTCTATGATTCTATAGAACCATATTCTATAGAATCGATATTCTGTTTGAGAATGCCTTTGGGGAAGCAGAGCCAACAGCCATCCGAGGAAATGATGCAAATTATTTCTAGAAGGTTTTCTTTCAGCAGCRCACAAATACTCAGCAAGAACTGAAATTTATCCTGGTCTGACAAGCCATTTTGGCTGGGTGAATTGTCCTTGGCTTGCCTGAGTCATGCACTTTTGGCAGGGGGGTTGTGCAAAGGTGTGGGAACTTTGTGTCCCTTTGTGACTCTTTTTATATTGCCTGCAGCAACATCCAGGTAGGGATGAGCAGGAGGAAGCCCTTGGACTTGTGATTCCCAATGAGTTCATTGATTAGGAAAATAAAGAAATTAGAAAGGTGAGCCAGGATTACAATTTCTTTTTGGTCCCGTGTCTCTGGAGTTGTGTTATTGTCTTCATGTGTTACTGTGAATGAACTCAGTAAATGACTTATGTCAAGCCCTAATTAGTGCTTCCAAAGGAAGTTAATTTAATTAAATTACAAGTCAAAGACATAAAGTGGGTACACCATTCTCTAATTCAGAACAGTTACGAATTTCACTGGTAAATTTTAGAATGGTTTACAATTCTGTGCTTTTATTTTGAAGTTCTGGACAATGTCAAAAGTCAAATATAAAAACCATTTTCTCATCCAAATATGCCCTCATCTCAGCTTCCAATTGCATATCAAAAGGTCCTATAATTTCCTCTAAAAAAAATTAAGGTCTTAGGTGTAGAAAACAACCTTCCCCCTCCTTGTGTCCCCACAATCCCCTCACTGCCTGCTCTRTGGCTGCTTTCATTGCCCTCCCCATACCTGGACCAGCTAAGCAGGGCAGGGCAAACTGCAGCAACTTGCCTTGAGGGGTTTTGATAAATGACCTGTGGACTTCATCTGCTTTGTTTGGATCCTTTTAATTTTGTTAGAGGCTGTAGTGAATCTCCATCTTATTATTTTAGGAAAAAAGAAGTTGCTTTTTTGTATTTCCTCTAAAGTTTCACCAGTGAAGTGTGTGAAAACAAAGTGAATGCAGCCATAGRTTGAATAAACTGATAAAGAAAACCTTTACATGACCTCAAAAAACTTAATTTCTCCCCCACTCCACCTTTTTTCTTGTTTTATCAAATAAATTTATTTCTTTCTTCCCTCTTCCTACTTTGGATTGCTTTTGATTATATTTTTTAAAGGTTTGTCATGCTCTGAAGGTTGCAGTTGGACTTAAACAGTTTACCCTGCAGAATGAAATGTAAAATGAGGAATTTTTTTTCAGTACATAGACAAGTATTTTATRTACTGTGATTTTGGTGGGAGGTTATTTTTTTGAAACAGTTCATAAAGTGACTGTGTTGTGACCGGAAATTATTTCTAGAAGTCAACTACTARGTAATTTCTCCCTCCTGCTCTCATTTATATTTTCTTTATAAGTTTAGTGAAATTAATACTGCTGAAATAACATATTTTTGGCTTAACTAATGGGAACATAAGAACAAATTAACTGAAGGTCAGKGAAGTTTCACTGTGTTACCCATGGTTCTGTCAATCTTTCTAGTCTCTGGGTTTCTTTTAATTTCATTGTGGATATTGTGATTTTTTTTGCCTTGTATTTAAATCTTCCTTTCACCAACACAAGCTGAAGGCACAGGTACAAAATTTGAATTCACTCTGAAAAAGTCATCTTGTTTCCATCTTTCTTTTCCTTTCTAATGATGATGATCTCACTCCTTTTCTGTAGCTGAAAACCACATTTGTGACTACCAATCAGTTGCAGGCTTTAGGCCAAGTGTCACTCATGTCTTCAGCCTTCTACACCGCTAATGATCCCTAAAATCCCTCTGAGGTTACAATATTTGCACCTTCACAACTAGATAGCTAAGGAAAACCGAAGTGGGCAAAGCCTGCTGAATTATTTTGGCATTTAAACTGCTTTCGTGCGCTGAGAGTGCAGGCATATCAGTTCCACTCAGGAGAAAGTGAGTCAGTAATGAAGTCATCAGAGTCCTGTGTCACTGCAATGCACTAAGCTGTCAAAAAGCTGCCTGGTGTCTCTTGCTCCTCTCTGTTTTCCTTTGTCACTGCTCCTCTGTGGCTTCCAGTTTCCTTTCCACTCTGATGGTCAGGGCAACTCAAGGTAAAGGCTTTCAGAGACTCCAGCTGTGCTGCTGAGAGGTTTAACATCTTCCATCATCCCAGACAYTGAAGTGGATGAATAAAAACATGATCATACAGCAGAGAGGRGAAAGGAAAAATATCTTGGGAGGTTTGTGTATCTGAGAGAGACAAAGAACTTGCATACTGTCCCTAATCCTCATTTAGTCAAGATCTGCCCTAGAACAGTCATAGCTTCCTATGATATTTTGTAATGTGCAAAGGCACAGCTGAAACTATCTCTAACACAATCTTTTTTCTTTTTTTTTTTTGGGGGGGTGAAACTATCTCTAACACAATCTTTTTTCTTTTTTTTTTTTGGGGGGGGGGAACAAATTAAAACAACACATTTGCATTTGTCTTTATATTATCCTTTATTAGAGAATTCTAAGGAGCTAATTAAAATTAACACGAGAAATTTTGAGAAAAAGCCAACAGAAAATAGAGCACCAATATTTAWATAAAAATAGGAATTTTTAGCTTAACTTAAATCTTAACCAAAGGAATTTTTGGTCACCCTAGAATCATTTAACAGCAACAAAAACAAATCTGTTTGGTAATTTTTAGACTTGTAGAGTGCTTGGAGAGTGCTTTGGGAGATGGGAAGCAAAAGAAATGACAAAATCATGTGCTTAAATGATGTAAAAATAAGTGAACAAGTGTTGAAATGAGAAAGGCTCACTTTCTACCTGCCTTGTCCATTGTGACTGCCTAGATAYTCTCTTCTGGGAAGGAACCAAAATCCACATGGTGGCTTACTATAGCGAAAAAGAAAAAAAATTACACAGACAGATACTTTGCTGTTTCCATTATATCATTAAATCAATTTAGAGCTGCTGCAACCCACTTTGCCCGGGGAAGGATGTATTTCTGTGCAAGTCTTATTTCCTAGCTTTATTAAACTGTGAATACAAGAATCATGCATGACCTGCAAAGGATATAAGGTCAGCTGGGTTACATCACTTTTGGTATGCGAACCAGCTGTCAAAAATGCAATAACAGTTCWCTCTGGGAGATTATGGAGCTGGAGAACTCTAACATAGGCAAGGCACAGAGGGTGATTTTTCAAAGAGGTGTGTGCTGTCATCAATGTCGGAGAGCAAAGCAACTAAATTCCTTCAGTGGCTTTTGAAAACATACCTTGTAGTGGCAAGACACATGCAACTCCTTAATTTAGACTTTTTATATAAAAATGGCAGATTTTGCAGGAAGTTATGGACACTTTCAGCTTGGTATGTAACTGAGCCCTGGTACACAAATTCGGAGTGCTTTTTGGCCCATGCTAAGCACTGTCTCCAAACTGTTCACAAGTCTGTACTGCTGCAACTCCAGCAGTGTAACACACACAGCCAACATCTCACTGCTGATTTACCCAAAGTGTGGGGCAATTTGTGATGCATTTGAAAACTGTTTTGATCAATCATACAAAACCTATGTAACTAAATTTTAAAAATTCCTCTGTAATACTCGCTAATTCAGTGTAGTATAATAATAATAATAACAATAATGATAATATAATAATAATAATAACAATAGCAGAGTGGAGCGTTAAATGAAAAATAGATGTGATGCGAAAATAGACAGTAGATGCATTAATTAGGCCAGAACTAGAAACTATTTTAGGGTCTTCTCAGTGGTGGGTCATATACAATGTCAGCAATTCACCATTCACCAAGGGAAATGCTCCAAGTGGGCACTGGAACTTCAAGATGACTTTTCAGAGTCCTGTGTAAGTCTTTACAATTTGATTTTTGCTACACATTAACAGATTTCAGAACGGGTGGAGCTACTTACGCCCTAAATCATCTATTTGAAATGGGGCTTGAATTTCCTTATTTGCAATCTGCTTCACCAAGCTGTTGTTTTCTGTCTTTCTTCTTGCAAAGAAGAAAGTAACAGTAAAGACTGTTTACTGTTACTTTACAGTAACAGTAAAGACTCTGAACAGCATACGTTACAGCGTTACACAACATCTATTAAAATCCTTTAGGGCAGTGCATTTTCTGTACACACACATATCTCACTAGCAGCTGTTCCCAACTACATTGAAGTCTCTTATTTTCAGGTTTTTCCAAMTGCTTTCCCATGCCTTTCTCTTTTTTCCCTACTGACAGCCATGTCAACATAAAAATGTTATCAGATTAGTTTCTAATGGCTTTGAAATGTATTATAAGAGTGAAAAAAAAAGCATTTCAAGAGACTGACTTGTTTTCTATGTTAGTCTGGTGTTTTTGGCAAACAAGGGATGACAAAACCAACCATGAATCTTTGATTTTTTGTTCTGTGAGTGACAAAATACAAACCTTTACAAGAAGGCAAATAATTTTAAAAAGATATTTCTGTTACAAAACAGAGATAGAAGACTGGGTGTAGGTAGAGGCTTGCCCGACAAACTGAATTTTTAAAAAGTAATTTTGCGTTTTTATCAGAGTGTTCAGTTTATAAACTGCATAAAGCAATAAATTAACATTGTTACTGCACTAATGATTTTTYGCTATAAAAGCAGCAGCAGGAAGAGAAATGCCAAGTACTTTACCAACATCAACATGGTAGAAATTTCAGGGCCTCCATTTGAGCAGCAATTAATGAATAAATGATAATAATATAACAAAAGGCATTAGTCATACCAAGTACCTTGTAAATACTATGTAGAATCTGGAAACTCTTTGGTAAATACTATAAACAAGAAATATATTTGTAGAAACTAGACTGACTTACTGGTGGAAAGWTGGGCTACATTTGTAGGTGTTCTTTCCAAAGGATCATTGAACCAGCTGTACCCTCTACATATTCAATATTAGCATATATCACTGATGGGTACATATAGCAATGAGGTGCGGAAAAACAAAATTTTATAACACATTTGTCATTCAGTTTTCTTTGTCAAATTGCTAAATGTGATCATTTTAAGTGCCAGGTCTTCGCTAGAAACATTTGGATTATTTCAGCCTATTTCCCAACAGCAGTGATATTCAGACAAGGATTTGTGACACTGCAAAAAGTACCTGAGAAAAATAAATATAATGGCAGAAGAACTAAGTTTACTGTGTAGAAATTCTGCATTGGAAGATTTTGAGAAAAGATCCAAATGTCAGAAAACAGTACGGTTTTTGTTACTGTATCAGCAAGAGACAGAAAACGGATCAGATCATAGTGATGTTTATCATGAAAAAAACAAGATTGATTTGAGAAACTCAGGATGGATGGTTTTGTCACAGRACAGTGGAGACTTTTTTCCAAGTATTTTCAAACATCCTTTCCTCACTAATTGAATTATACTTTTCTTATTTTCATCTTATTCTTCCTTCTACTATTCACTGATAGTGTTTCAGGAATGTCCGGAGTTTCTCACTGTAGGAATACTCCCAGCTTCATTCACCAAGAAAAACACTTCAGGCCTTAAGTCTGGGTTTGGCTTCCAAATCCTCTTGCCTTGTCACAGCTTTCAGAAGTGCAAATATCTACTGTGAATATTTCAGTATTTCAGAGTGCAAATACCTATTTCAAATGCTGCCATCATTATTCATATTGATAGAAGATTGAAATCCTTAAACAGAGATGGTTTAGACTGACCTCCAAATTACGTGTCTCTGACAAGATTTTTCAGCAGACAATAAATTCAATGAAATATGTGAGGATTTTGTACAGTGAGAAGTTTAGTGTCCAATTATGAGACTGCTTTTGGMCAAAATATTGGGAAAAATAGAGTCTATTAAAGCACTGAAAAGTTTTTTGCACAATATTTTTGTTTTCTGAATTACCCTGATATTTGAAACAACCACCAAGGAAGAAGAAGAAAAAATATTACAATATCCTGGAAATTATACAGAGGTGAGCTGAAGAAACCTTTTTAGGTTTCTTATCTAAGAACTGTGAAACAAACGGCTGAGATACAGTCCCCAAATTCCCAGTGGAGGCCTGGTCTGGTGTATGTGTGTATATTTCTTGCATCAGAGTGCCTCAGCAGCAGGAATGTGTTGATCTTCATAGTTCCAGTGGGGAAGAGGAGTATTATTGCCCCTTTTTACAGAAAAGATGGTGGGGAAGGTAAAGCAGTGACTCCTGGCTCATGAGCATTGCCAGTGATGGAAAAGCATCAGTCCTTCCTCCCTTCTCACCCCACACCATCATTGCCATTCTCTGTGTGCCAGCAGAAGCGCTTATGCCACCATTAATCAGATCCTGAAACAGAGATGTTCCTGTGCAAAGAATGAAATATTTTATTCTTTCACAGAGGGGGAGACAACTGAAACAGGTCTAACATTTGCATACCCTGCCTTGTGYCCTGGTGTAGCATCTCTGCTGGCTGAATTGCCACTCTGGACCTCCTTAGCACAGAAAATCCTGTGCTAAATCRTGTGTGAGAGTCCAATGTGCTTGGTGCAAAGATGACTCTGGTAAAGCAAGGAAGCTTCAGCTGTGGGTCCCAAACTTCAGGCAGTAACTAATGGCTGCATCAGCCTTCCCTTAGTGCTGAGCTGGGAATTACCCAAACTTAAAGTATAAGTTTCTAGAGCTACAAARCATCCAGCAGTAGCCAGCAAAAATTTATTAAGTGCATAGGTAATATGAGTAATCTTATTAACATCCTTCCAGGACTAACTCTAGTATTACCGAATTTACTGTATGCCAATAATATTTAAACAAAGGTCTTTAGCTGATCCATCTTTTATTTTGTTTGTAAAAAACAAAAGAAAATTTWAAAAATCCAAAAGACAAAGTGAAAAATAGGGCCCGTTATAGAAATTGTCACTGAAACAGATCTGAAATCAATTTAAAAATAATTGAATGTGTAGCTGCTAGTATAGCCTACAATGTAAAGTAGCAGCAGTTATAATATTTCTTCTCTCTAGGGAAGAGAGAAGGGTGGGCTGGAATTAAGGCAGTATATACCTGCCAGCATTCTGTTGGCACATATGTGTRCAGAAACATCTTTTCCATCCTATCCTGAAACTGTGGGCATTTGGGAAGAGTGACTTGGCCATATAACAGCCYCCTGTAACAGTATGTCTTCAGAGTGGAGTTATTTTTTGACTCTTATTTCAGCTCTGCATTTTACTGCATTCGTCATGCCCACACACAAACTCTGATGCTGTCAGTCTCTGAAGGATGATGAACTTGGAAAGAGAAGTTAGAGACAGCTTTTCACCTTCATTCAGGGTTCTCATTTTCCCTGTTTACCGGGGAGGACCTAGCTCACAGGAACAGAGGTTTCTCMGAAACAGCTAGACCTCATAAAGGAGGTCACATTTGTTCCTTGGTTTTTGGCAAGTRACCTTAAGCTASAGCAGCCCTCTCCAAGACCATGCCWTGATCATTACTAYTCACTCCTTATTGCTACAAATTCAGATAATGTCACTGATTATTTCATTATTATTTAATTGATCAYTTCCTTGAAATGATTATGGTTAGGTTATGTAACTCAGCTATTCAAAGACCAAATGACTTAAATTTGAGAGAACTCCATGTACTGCAGAGAGAAAGGACTGGGTGAGATGCGCTGTGAAGGCCAACAGAAACACCCAAGAGAGCATCAAGCTAATGAGGATTCATTAGACCAGAACAGCTTGGCAGTCTGGCTCCTTGCACCTCATCTCAGTAAAAGCTGAGGGTCAATATACAGCCTGGCTCTGCAGCGAAGACATGCTTAATGGGGCTATTACATTTTCCACATGAGGGAAATCCACCAYTATTTATATCCAGCTTAGTACTTAGGATTCAGGCAGAATACTTCTGAAACTACATCCATCCAATATTAATAGCATCTGTCTCGCAGATTAACTATCACATTGTGTTTTTATTTAAACATCATCACTGAGCARTCACTCACTAAATTATTTAAAGGAAACAACAAAAAATTGTTTTAAGGTCAAAAGAAGGATGTCAGTGAGCCAGTATTACTAAGCATTTTAAAACCTGGAAGATTTCATTTTAAGGAACTGTAATAATGCCTTTCTTTGGCATACGTAATTCAGTATTTTATATTTATGAAGATGGACATTTCTGAAGTGTTTAATGAGCAGCAATATAGTTCCTCAGTTAAAATGCAGAGCCTTATACTATTTTTAATATTATCCAGTAAGTAACTCAGTGCCATATGCTTCTGTAGCTTGACTGCCAAAGAATGCAGCAAGTTGCTTTGGAGGCTGCCTCCACACCCCAGCCAAAACCATGTTTGTGGTACAGAGCTATTGATGTCCAACCAGTGTGGAACTTAAAAATGGCCCCACAGAGAAGTTATGCAGAGGTTCTGCTAACTCCATTGAACAGGATGTGGCTTGGACCCGTGTTTGGAATTAGGGCAAAGCTTAAATACTAGACATGCTACACTGGAAAAAGACAGTACAATCTTGCAAGCAGTGAGGTGCTTACTCCTCTCGGTTGACAGATGACCTCTGCTCCCCAAAGCATAAGCCTCATTCTTAACTTTCATGCACCATCTTTGGGTATATTAAATATTTTAGGTTGGGAATGGCAARGGAGCCAGTCCACTTCTAACTTCTGCTGCCTCCCCTCTCATCTTGGCAGATATAGATGACTGAGCTAGAAATAAATGCATGAAGACTAGAGAATTGCAAAAGAAAAAAAGAAACTATCACCAAAAATAAAGTGTGAGCATCAACAGAAATTTAAGAGATCTGTTGATTGTACACATGCCTTTATTTTGTTGTCTTGCTGTGCATTATATTGGATATTTTGTGCAAGGTTTACCTGTCATGTCCAGAATGCAAATCTTTACTTTTTAATTATTTATCCTAGTTGTTCAAGATGAAGCTTGAACTGACTGGGTTGCTTCTGTAAACTGTAACAATTAAACACTTGTGTTCCCATCTTATTCTTTTTAACACCGTGCCAAGTTGTTCTGCTGTATGGTAATCATGAGGATTTGTAAAAAATTTCAGTGTTTTCATCCAGCATATGGGTACCCATTGGTCACCCCAGGGGAGTCCAAATAATCTAGAAACCAGACCCCAAGATGTGTACCAGGACCTGCTTTAGGTGCAGCTCCCACAGCACTGTCATCCTGTGAGAACTACAAAAATCAAGAGACTCATTAGATTAAGAAATTGCTACACTTCTTAATCGGCTCATTTTGTTGTAGTAGGGCTGATTTGATGGTAAAAGTGTGATGTGATGAAGACTCTGAGCTCAGAACCTCGTGGTGATTTTTCTGGCTGCAATAGCTGGTCTGTAAAGAGACAGATACTCTCTACAGATTTTGTGAAATAAAAACAGACAATAATATTTTCTCCYCTTTCCACAAAATAGCTGAACCTTCTGTCCTTAATATGACAGAAAACAACTAAAATAAAATTTACCTCACTCATACACCAGTGGTAGCCTATGCGGATATTTTCTATACAATTTAAAATTTTCAGCCTAAAAAAAAAAATAATGTTTGAGAAGGGACATAAATGGAAACAAAGGAGCAACAAATCTGAAACAGATGTAAGGAAGCACTCCCAGCACAGGAGAGCTGATGTGCTGAAAAGCTACCTGGGGGCAGAACAGTAAAAAACACCTCTCAAGAAAGCCCGTGAGGAAGAGAAGAACAATGGAGGAAGGCTTGATTCAGGTACTTCCCTGTCCTCTACACCTCTCACACCACCACCTCAGGGAATTCTGCTTTTCTTACACAGCACAATTCTGTGGTAAATTCAATCTCACTTTAAAACAGAAGCAAAAATGTGAGGGAGAAATTTTGAGAGATTTCAGATTAAAAGAGTAAGAAGGCATTGTGTTCTTTYGCCTCCAACAGAAACAAGCAAGTTTGACCCATGAATTTTTTAGTACTCTTCATGCCTTCATGGGACAGGGGAAATATGCAGAAACCCTCATCACCTTCTCTTTCATGAAGACTTGTTGAGTTATGCCACCTGCCATTGATAAGGGGGTAACTCAAGGAAGAAGCTCATTTGGCATGCAGAAATGGGTGTCATATTTGCAGTTATTTCTTTCTGCCCAGTAGATGGGTGCATGTGRCTTTAGGTGTAATTTCTATTACGAACACACAAAGTTTACTTTCCTTCTGACCCAGAAATCCTCTTGTCTAAACTACCAAATTCCCTGCTATGGGAGACATGCAGCATCAGAATTCAAAGCCAAAATACTCTTTGTCCACTAGGAAACTCAGTTATTTTCTTGTTGAACACAGCCTACTAAGCAAAACATTTGAGTTACTCACRAATCAGCAAGAGCCAGCATGCTTAGAAATCAAAGTGGTTCTGTCAAACTCTTCTGCATGATCTTCCTTTCTGAGTGTCACTGAAATGAACAACCTTTGCAGCTGGAAAATCCTTTGCAGCTGGAAAATACTTTGCAGTGTGGAGGAGGATGCAGGAGCAAATGGAACAAGCCCTAAATAATCAAACAAATAAGCCAATAAGGCTACCAAAGTAAAAACAAGTTAACATGCAATGCCCTGAATCTGCTCTCTTGAGCAGGTTGATCAGTGATCTCCACTTTTTCATGTTTGGTGCCACATGGTGTATGTAAGCCATGACAAGACTTTGAGGAATCAGGGAAGCTGGWGTCTGGCTGGCATATGAAATCATTCCTGAAGTGCCACAGCCTGTGACATGAGGGATCGTTCCAATGTCTTTGCTCGCCTTCAGGACCCTTTTCTAACAGGTGCAGCAGATGAACTTCTCTTACAGCCTTCCCAGCGAGCATGAGACCACCCCGCCGCCAGTGCAGGGCGCCAGATGACAGAGGAGGTGGCTTTGCTCACACTCACAGGACTCACAGCATTCCTGTAAATGAGCACCAGGGACCTGCTCTTCTGCAGAGGGAACTGCTGAATGCTCTGATTTACTGTCACCATGGGACCTGGGACATGAAAATCTGAGCTTCCCAGTCTTCCTCTGTCTTTGCACATGAACTCCACAGCATCCTCTGAGCTGAGAACCACCCTGAATTGCCAGGCAAAATGCTAGAGCTGGGACTGGAAATGCATTGCAGCTCTGGAGTCGTTTATGTGCCCCAAACCCAGCGGTGACCTGACTGATTCAAACAGTGGGGCAGGATTAGCTCCAGTTCAAATCATATCTCCCACGGGAGAAGGCACAGAGCCTGCTGATCCAGGTCAGGGAGAGGGAGTCACAACTCTGCTCTGAGGTGGGTGGCAGGGAACCATCACCAACCAGTGATGGTGCAGGACCATCACTCCTCTGCTCCTCGCCAGTTCCTGACCTTCATCCCAGAGAAAAGCAGCAGTTCTGGASTCTGAGAGCAGCCAAAGCCGCTAAGTCAGACTGTGGAGAGCAGGCTTAGGTAATGGCACACAGAAATGCTCCACAGTTCAGCTGTTTGAAAGGTTGAAATAGAACAGACAAGGCTGTGTAAGGATAGATAATAGCACTGCACAATAGGTTTTGTGGATGGTTTAATGAATGGTTTATCTGTTCCTCAGTTTCTGTTAGTTGCTGGAGTTCTGACTTAAAAAAATATGTACAAATATTGTCAACTATTTTGCCAGTTGCTTTTTTGACAAAGACCTAAAACCAGGGATTTTGTTTGTAAAGAGGGGAAGATACTGAAGATTTTTTGAGTTTTCTCCTTAAAAATCCCTTGCACCAGAAGCAGAAAAGGAAGGAAAACTGCTTACATTTCCTAGCTAGTAATAATATCCATAACTACTTAAGAAATCCAGAAAGAAGGCTTTGGTCCTCAGCAGACTAAAACCCATTCTTGTGGTTTCAATCATAGGGAAATAATGCACACACACACAAAAAATCTTTCATCACAACCTCAGCACATCTTGGATGCGAGGAGCAACATTCATTATTTAAATGTTTTGCAGCATTTTACAGATTTAGGGGCTTATTTCCCCCTGTCCTTCCTGAGAGCCTTCTGAGTTAAAATAATGGCTCATTATTTGGGCAGAGAAGTACTCCTGAAGAGTGTTTTCTTTGTTTTTGCTCATGAATTACTGATGGAAGTGAACAGCTGACAAATTAAGTCACCCCAGTTAGGGTTTAAAAAAATGCCTTCAAGTTTCAGATCTGTTTATATGTCTTTAGAAAGAGTGGCTTCTCTCTACTGCTGTRTACCAAACTTGGTTCAGTTTTCATCAGCTTCATTTGTCCTTTAGGACTCATCTGCATTGAAAAAAAGAATTACAGAAATATTGAGTGATCTGGTTTACAACATATAATTTTTGTAACTGTTTGAACATGGTTTTGTACCATGGCAGGGACTAGACCTAGCCCTGGTTGTAGGCTGTCTCTTGTGGAGTTGAAGCTATAGTTGAAGGTCCTTGCTGCAGTAAAATACTGAATTTATGCCTTATCCATAATATGGAAATAGCAGCTGCATATGTGAGTTTCCTTGTTTAATGTTTAGGCTTGATTCATGTGCTAGATGCAAATATAATTTTTTGGTGACACAAGCCTGCAGCTATATATATATATATAGCTCTCTATATATCTCATATATTCAAATATATTACAGTTTTGATACTGCTGTGCATTTGCAGCTGTTTTCGGTAGGAGTTAGTTTTTGAAGGACCACAGAGGAGCAATGGCGGGACTCTGAACTCACAGCCTCAAGGTAAACTAATTCTTTTCTCCTAATGCACCCTTTTCTTTTGCTCACTACTGCTGGAATGCAATAAATGACTCCTCATTAGAGATATTAAGAACTTTTACAACAGATASAATCATCTGACAATAATGACAAGCAGGCAGTTGAGCCATCAAATAGCACTGGAGCAGGTAATTTCTAACAGAAGTGCAGATCAGAGGCAAGCTCTGCTGTGACAAAGGACTTAACCCTTTGAAGTGTCTCATCCCCCCTTTCCCAAAAATGAGCATGAAATGTAAATGAACCCAAATTCACTGCTACTAATGACAAGCTAGTTATGAAAAAATTCTGAAAGATTTTATTGTTTTGTTTTTAGCCTTTGCAATTAGCACAAATTTATATTTTCCACAGTGAGATTTTGTCCTTCCACTACAGAATAAGATACAGTGGTAAAGAAAGAGGAAAAGGCTGGAAGAAAAAAAAAGTTTCCCGAACTCCTCACAGCATTCCCAGAGGACACCTCAGCATCAACTGGAAAGTTTCACAAGCTGTCCATGAACATCAGAGAGTAAAGGCTCATTTGAGCTGTGGTTTTGGTGAGTCAATCTGCTCRCACTTCATCAGGAGTGTCAGGGGATCCTGATAAAAATGATAACAATGCTGTGCACTGGGTAGAAAAGAACATAAATAAGCTACTTAATTCCATTTGTTTTAGCATTTCTTTATATCTGTATGGTTGAATCATATCACACCAGCCCAGCCATTGTACTCAGAGAGTTCCTTGGAATTGGATTAGATAATATATTGAAAGCTGGATTTCTTGAAGTGCCTTTGGGTTTTGTGTGTGAGTGAGTGTGTGTGCATTATTTCCCTGTGACTCTGTTTTTGTATGTGCAGAAAACAATTAAACAAGGCTTCTCCCAGTCACTTTGCTAGAAAGCAAGGTCAGTGAGAGTSATTGGCTGTGAAAGCTTGTGATGAATGGACAAATTTATGTTAAAAATAAATCTAGGAGTATTATGGAAGAGTTATTATTTACCATTTTATTTTGATGTAACAGGCAGCAGTGGGCAGGCGGAACATGGATCCATACTAAATCAAAGCTTTGTGATAACTCTTCTTTCCCAYTGGAAAGGACTCTACAGAGAGCCACCAGTCCTCACACTGTTCTGAGCTGCTGAGGAGGGGCCAGCATGGGAAACACAGCACAGCTGCAAATGCACAGGAGACTGATGATACAACTTGCTTCAGCTTCAAAGAAAGGAATCTGGCTTTTTTGTCTTGCCTAGTTGATGAGTATTAAAGGTAAAACCTCAACTAACTGGAAGAGSACCACCCCAGAGAAATATTGTGTCTTTCAGCACCATGAACTATGCTCCTCTTAGCCTCACAGACATGTTGCCCATACTTCTTACACTGAATAAGCAAGCTCATTATGAAAGGCTTGTTTTTCTGAGATATCTGTAAAGGATCTGATGTTCTTCCAGCACATGCTGGTGAATTAAGTAGTCATTTTGATTTCCTTCTCTTTACTGCTSTAAAGATGCTTCCACACAGACAAGTGTTGTACCCTGCACCCTCATGGCTTATCCAATACTGGATAAGTGTCTGCAGATCCAATACCCTGGACATTGTTTACTGCTCTCATCTACTTGGCTCAAGCTTTTTCATGTCTTATTTCATAAATGTATATTATACAACTGCCTGCTGCGCAGCTCTGGCCCATGTCATTGCCACATCCTGGCAAGCAGCTCTTTCCTTCCATGCAGTGCAAACCCAAACAGTGTGGTCAGTGAGAGGGAGCAAGGGTCAGACCTACTGACCTTGGTCCATGTACTTGGAACTGGTGCTGACCTTGGAAAACAGCAGCRAGAATAAAAATAGGATTTTTTTTTCTCACTCCCAGAAACCGTTCCATAATTGTGCAGTTGCTAGATCTGTAGCAAAAGGGAATTTTGAAAAAGGTTGGGGATCCCAGAGAAAATGGGGCCATTCCTTTTGGGTTGCAGCCCACAGTTAGATCAAATTATGCTGATCATGAAATCATATCCTTAGACAGGAACCCACAGCTGCAATTGCAGAGAGAGTCCTGGAGCATGCGCAAAGCAACAGGAATATTCTGGAAATGCAACTGGGAAAATTCAGGAGTTCACAGCTGAGCATGTGCAAAGTGAAGTGAGTCAAAGGTCTGAAAGTTGGCATCACAGTGGGAGTTTTCCTCAGGAGGCCAAAAACCAACACACCGCTAAGGCAAACAACTTTCTATTACGTTTCAAACTCTTCTTCCAAAGCATGAGACAGCATATCAGTCAAAAAACTGCATATTTTGCTGGAAGAMTAGCTGAATTAAAACTGATTTTTTTTCACTGCCATTTCCTAGGAACTCTCATCCTGATGTTATCTCTTACGCAGAAATTTTTTTCCTAATACCAAATCTAAACTTCCCTTACCACAATTTGAAGCTGTTTCTTCTTGTCCTATTGCTTTTTACTTGGGAGAAGAGATCAACCCCCACCTGGCTCCAACTCCTTTCAGGTAACTGCAGAGTGATAAGGTCTTCCCTGAGCCTCCTTTCCTCCAGGCTAAACACCCCCTCTCAGATGCTCCTCATAGGAACTGTGGTCCTATTGGACCCTTCCACAGCTCCATCGTCCTTCTCTGGACATTCTCCAGCCCCTCCATGTCTTTCCTGTAGTGAGGGACCCAAAACTGGACACAGCACTCGAGGTGTGTTGGCCTCACCACTGCCGAATGCATTGGGACAATCACTGTCCTGGTCCTGCTGGCCACACTATTGCTGGTACAGGCCAGGATGCCACTGTCCTCCTTGGCCACTTGGACACCCTGCTGGCTCATGYTCCATGTGGTTTTCCAATGGGCAGTTTTCCAGTCACTCTGCCCAAAGCCTGCAGCKTTCCACAGGGTTGTTTTGACCCAAGTGCAGGATCAAGCACTTATCCTTGTTGAACGAAGTATTGCCTYTTAACACACTTAAAATTATTTTAATTGAAGGGAATAAAACACTCCTCAAAGACCCACACACTGGTTCTTTAAAACACAGGGACACACTGGAAAGTTTTACTAATTTTAATTGAAGTAGTAACATGGAACCTGTTGCATTCTCCCTCATAGGATATGGTTAATTTCCCATCCATCCTCTAACCCTCTCAGTCTCATTAGTACTGCATTTCACAAGCAACAGCTACAGCTGTTCTTTTTATGCTTCAGGTATCCCTCCCACCAGCCAGGGCCTGCAAAATAAATACAAAGGCCTTCCCTTGAGTGTCAACACACTGAAATGGACTCCCAGCTCGGTGGAAGGAAAGAGGACTTCAGCACTTTTTCAGGAATTTAACAGATATTGGCCGTGGCTGACCTAGAAGGCACGGTGGGACCAAGGCAGGGAGAGGCACTGTGCTCCTCAACTCCCCTCTCCCTCCCTATCGTAGCTCTTTCCTCAACTCACACTGCTAGACTTGTGTGACTCAAATATTTCAGTGTCTTAATAGTATAAAGACATTTTTTTTGATTTATGCCTTTTTCTTCTTCCAGTCTGAATTGAGCAATGTAAAAGGAAACTCAGGAAAAGAGATCCAGAGACAAACTGATGAGCCACCACCAAATGCCAGCTCTCCTCACTGACAGTGGAATCCCTTTAAGCCATCCTGCATGTAGAGCGAATGCACTCGTGCAGAGATAAGAAACCTCATGGGAACAGAATTCAGGTGATTGCTCCTCATAAAGCATGTTTAAATCACATTTTATAACAGCCCAGACTGTTATATGCCTGTTCAGATAGGTACCGTGGTATTGCTATAAGTGAATACGATCCTACCCTCTCACATCTTAACTGATTCAAGGGAAACAAAACATTTCCACTATAAGGAAATATGCCTGATTGTCACAGAGTTCTGGAGCAATGTGCTGCATGATACAAATCTAGATGGAGAAATAGATGGGCAGCAGGATAGAGGAATCAAAAGAACARTGTGGATAAATGCTGTTTCTACAGAGAGTGTAGCAGGTGAATTTACCTTAATTATGATAAATTAGAGCTGTGTATTGAGCCAACATCAGCTGCAACGTTCCTAAACATAGAATAGTTCTTTGTTTGTTTTTTTTTTAATTAATAAAAAACCAGTAAAAACTCAGTGCTTGTTCTGGTGTTGGAATGATGAGACTAAAATACAAGCATGCAAGCTGTAGAATGTCTGTAGGTACTGTTGTGATTTGAACACCCTGGTGCTAAGTATATCAAAATCCCATGGAGGTCTATAATGGTTCCACATARTGCATGTCCAGTATCTGTAGGGCTTGGCAAATTTAGCATTGGTATATCTCTGGTATGCAGGCTCAAATTTCAAATTACTGATGAGGCCTTCTGCTTCTTTAAATGTGGAATTAGAAGTACCTTAGAATTCTGAGCAATACCTTCTTTTTTRGGTCTGTCCATTCATCATAATATTGTGCCAGGGTGTCTTGGGTAAACTTGATTGACAGACACCCATCTTTATCCTCTGCATGGCTGGAGGTCAGCACTGGTGGAAGGTAATGCTTTTTTAATTAGCTGCTAGGGTATTACATTTCCTTTGTGTGGATTGCATGTTGCATTCCTGTGAGTCACTATCTGAAGAGACTGTCTTTGCACTCACTGTTAAGCATTACACAGACAAGTGGAAAAGATTTGTATAAGATTCATATCAAAGAYGTTTATAAAAGGTCTTGGATCTCGGCAGCCTCCAGGTTTTCCAGCAGTGAGTGTAAGAAAAGAAAAACAGCAGCATTAAAATGGTGACAGATCAAATCCAAAGACACACTTTGCAGTCTCACCAGGAATCACAAACCCAGAATAGTGGCTATAAATTGTGGATGTCAAGTCCTTCACATATATGACTCCTCAGTTAGAATCAAAAGGGTCAAAAAATTTGTGTGCAGATAGGGACAAGAAATCATCTGTTCAAGRTGATAGCAATCTGTAGAATAACTTCGTAACTGGATTTATGTTTGCCTAAAATCACCCAGTGGAAAAATAGATTCTGGCAAGWTCTCTAAATATTTCCAGCAATCCTCTAATAATATATTTGTTTGAGGAAAACACAGTACATGTGAATATTTATACAAGCATATTGAGATTACAGTAGACTAAAGATAAAGGGAAATTGCAGAAGAAATGGAGACAGGGTTTCCTGGAAGATTCCACATAGGTGGGCAACACGTTCTTCATGCTCCTAAAATTTATCTAGAGTAATTTGTCATCATGCAAAGAAAAAATMTGCAGTAGTGCTACCAGGACTAAGCTAGGCCTGTGACAGAAATTCCTGTGAGACTCAAAACTCAGGGATTTCCTTAGTAGCAGGCAGTCAGCTGCAGATTAAGAAACAATAGCAGGTTACTAGGAGCACCTAGCACTAAGAAAACTCTTCAAAATGAGGGTCACCAGACCAGTTTACTTAATATATGAATGCAACAGCAACATTTTTGGAAAAATGTCCCCTTTCTTTTCTGGTTGGAAGTTCCACCCATAAAATGTTATCATAACTAAGTACTTGCTCCTGGAACTAATTCAGTAAAGCTCTCTCTCAGGCAGGGACTCATTTACACTTAGATTATCCCTGCAATTCAGAAAAAGTGGAACAAAATGAGACCATACATTCTGTGCACATAAACAGTGAGATCTGGCCTCGGTCCAGGGGGTGTTATATCCATAGCATATAGAAGTATGTGCATATGTTTAGTATAAACATTCAAAAATATCCTTCAGTATTCCCTTCAAGAAGTTGACTCTGTAATTATTTTCACTTAAACTGGGGAATTGCTACTTGGAATAATATTTCCAAAGATAATGTCCCAGTGAAGGGCAGAGGCATAGGCTGATGATAAATTTTGCTTGCACACAAATTAGTCTGTGTGAAAAGGAAAGGGCATTGCAGATGGGACTGGCAACAATCTGAACTCTAGCTAGGTCCAGGTGGTCTCAGCCAGCTTAGTAGCTATATTGCAGAAGACTGAACAAAAGCATATAACCAATGTCCAGGATAATCAAATGATGCAAAATTGTTATCTCATTTTCCATTTCTCTATTTTTAAGCATAAAAATGTCTCTAAGGTATTTTAAAATTTTGAATTTCTTTTTTATGGCTTCAGAATTTTATTTAATTGATTTTCCTACTGCTTACCTTCCTAACCTGTCTGCTTTTGTATAGMATGATGTTAAGTAATATCTGTCATAGAAGTGGGCACTGATTTCTGGATCTTTGATTATCCTCACTGTGTGTGTAGAGYGGGCAAAACATGGTGTTTTAAATATATAATATGCTTTTTGTTTGAAGGTAAATGTAGACTCCAAGACTGAAGGTGGCATTTCAGTGACAGGGCACTGGGGTTTTTTTGCCTGTTCTTTCTATAGTGATACTAATTTGTGAGAGGGGAAAAAGAAAAGTTGTCTTTACTTTTCCATCACATTTAATGGTCTTGTATAAACTGCACAAGTTTTGCTAAAGATTTATAAACAAATACACCATTATGTTCCTCATTAGTTCGGAAAATACCTGTATAACTGGTAGCTGTCAGATATACAATAAGTACCCCCCTCTTTTTTTGCTTATATAATAATCCCAGCATTCAAAGGACTAATCACTACACACTGATCTACAAAGCATCTTATTTCCTTGYCAAGTTTCTCTGCTGGGCTTAGGCATGCTTGTCAACTTCCCAGATCCCCCTTTCAATAACTGGTTTATTCTTAGCATCTTGCCAAAATGCATTCCTAGGAGTAAACCATGGAAGAATGAGGTTCTAATTTCTTTATCTCAGTCAAGAAGAGGTTTCTATCCTCACTCATGGGAAAGGTCACAGGCAATTTTGGTTGCAAGTTCCCTTGAAAGAAGGAAACAAGTACAGCACATTGGAGCCCTTTGTCTATAAATACAGATGAC
>NW_026623270.1:1601915-1627350 GCF_030028575.1 Malurus melanocephalus | reverse complement strand
GGAGAGGAGAGGAGAGGAGAGGAGAGGAGAGGAGAGGAGAGGAGAGGAGAGGAGAGGAGATCCACTAATGACAGTCTGACTTGTAAAGGACTTAATGATTTCACATTTTTGCTTATTATTTTCTGATATTTTATTTATTACTAAACCACTCATTTATTTTATGTTCACATATGCAGTAAATGTCCCCGTAAGCAGAACAAAATACAAAAGAAAAAAGCTGTAGCATTTTAATATTGTTTCACCTCCTACTTGATGTCTGTCATGTGTTTCACACATTAAGTTCTGCATCAGTTGAACAAAATGAAGCACAGCCCTTAACAAGGTAAGTCTCAGATGCCTTCCTTCCCCATGAATACACCTGTGGTAGCTCCCAAGCCCACACTTTTCAGGCACATTGCAGGAGAAACAGTGCAGGATTTCCCAACTCCAACATGAAAAATATTATTTKCTCCAGATGACGGATATGAAAGACAAAACCTGTTGTGCTTCAGAAAGTCTGTTCTCTAAGTCAGACTTTCACCTTTATTTGTGTACTAAATTCCTAAGCAGATCCTTATTAGTTTGAAACCATATTATTAATTTTCTCCACTGATAATAAAACAGCCATTCTCTGCTTTAAACCTTCCAAAGGAAAGGGAATTCTTTTCARTAAGAGAAAAAAATCCTGGATTAGATTGGATCAGAACTTTGCTGTTTTACTCAGCTTGATTTAAAATTATATTCACCGTTTAACCAATGACCTACTCAGAAAATTAAGATAATAGGATTTTACAATCAGGGATTTGTGGTTTGCTATACAAAAATGACTCTCAAATCTTGACATTTTATTCTTCAGTAGGATGAACCTAGCTCTATGGAGATCAAGGAAAGAAAATCAGGCTAATTCACAGTGTTTAGAACTATGTGTGTGGATAATGCTTCTGGTTGCCAATCCATTTTAAAAGGAGGAGACAAGATACAAAGGCTGCTTCACTGTTGTTGAGGTYGGACAAAAGAGCAGTGCAGAGACAGAGCAGCTCCTTCACAGCTAAAGACCATTCTCAATTCCCCCTCTCTCTTGTTCTTATCTCCCTCTCAGGTTACTGCATTTTCTGCTCCCCTCATGCCATTGCAGCAGCGCTGAGRACGAGTGAGATAATGCTTGGCCCAAGTCCAGGCAATCATTTTGGAGTAATTAGTTTAGGTACTGCACACCCAGCCCATACTTTTTTTTCAGGTAGATATCAAGTTGCTCGCATTACCTGATTACCTGCCTGCATGTGGATGGCCAGCCCCAAGGTGCAGCTAAAGCTCATCCCCAGGTAGCAAGTGAGGGTTTAACTGAATGTATCACTTTGTTCTGGGAAATTTGGCTTCACTGCAATGCCTTATTTCTCCTCCTGCTATGTGCAATCTCCCTTTTGCAGTTCAGCGTTTTTGGCACTTTTAGCCCAAGAGCATAGTTTATGTTGTGATGACCTTGGAGCTGCTGTTAATTCTGACGTTCCTTTTTTTTGTTCTTCCATTTATTTCCCAGAGAGCTGTGAAAGAGCAGTGTGCATTTTGAGGGCTGGGCAATTTTTTACCCTGAGAAACTCAGGGCACAAACAGCTGGGTGTGCTCTTTCCAGGGGGATGCTGGGGTTTTTAAAGGTACACACACTGCACTTCCCCTGTCTTCCCACCGATATCACAGAAATTTGGCAGTTGTGTGTCAGAAACATCAKTTTTCACATGAGAAACAGTGGATAGAGGCAGAGGATAACTGACATTGGCATGGGCTGTATGCTGGTAGCTTCCTTGCTCAGGCTGTGTTGTTGCACCTTTTATTCTTTTCCTGCCCCATCCAGTGATTCCTGAGTAACCCTTTGCCATGGAGTTGACTCCCCATGCACCCCTCTAGCCCAGGGTTTCTCTGACCCAAATTTCTCTGCTGAGTGTACACTTTGCAGCAGTAATCTCTTGCCCATGACCACAGGGACCCTTCACAGGGCAGGGAGGAGTTGTGTCTCCACCTTGTCCTCACCTCACCTCTCTGCTACAAATGTGAGCAAGGGTGCAGCTTTATGCCAGCTGTGAAGGTAGCCTTGGGCTACGGATATATTTCCACCAGGAATTGGTGTGAGGCTGCTAACAGCTTCACAAAGACAAGAAAAGAGCTAAAGAGCCATTGGATGCTGAAGGCTTCCAGCCAATACTCGCCTGGATCAGATACAGATTGGCAGCCTTGAGGTGCATGGCTCCAATTTCCCATTACCAATTCCCCTGAGCTGTTCAGTCTCCCATGGTGAAAGCTCTAATTTAGGAGAGATCCTGTAGGGCTGCCTTGTTCTTTTCCTCTCTGCTTTGCTTCCAGGTTTTAGCAGCAAGTCCATGAAGCCTTGCAGCCAGATGCCCACTGACTCTCAGGTGAATGTAAATTGTTCTTGAGAATAGTTCAGCTCAAGGCTCAAAGCTGCAGTCACTATTTATATTCCTAGAAATCGGAGCAAATAACAGTATTCCAGTCCCATTTCACTTAGCTGATTAGGTTTGCAATCAGTGCGTGAAAGAATTTGAACTCGGCAGCCACTCAGAACTCTGAACAGCATAACCCAAGCAATGGGAATAAAACATTGGAAAAACTTTTATGCTCCTTTATATAACTGATTGCAAAGAAAAAAAATCAAATACATTTTCAGGTAGAGTTGATTAAAATTTGGGCAAAGAGGTTCAAGCTATTCTTTCTTAATGTCACTGTAATTCTTTCGAGAAAAGGTAATGATGTTCATACAATTCTGTTCAAGAGGGACTTTGATAATTCTGTGTTATTTGATTTCTTTAGAAGAAGGCCAGGTTCTTAGCTGGCATGAGCAGATTATTTCCTTCAAAATTGGCAGAGCTGTGATGATTGCAACAGCTGAAAGTCTTGCTCTGCACTKCATCAGTGCTATTATAATTACTGTTTTCATCCAGTAAAACTAAGTAGATCAACATGGTCAYGGCTGGCTCCAAGTTTTTCAGCAGCGTATGAGAAATTGGATGTCACTCTCCTGTGGACAAGGGTGTAGGAACAGGTTCCTGCTGCCAGTGGAGGCAGTAGGAGAAGAAAGGCAAGAAGAGAAGAAAGGAGAAGAAAGGTTTAAGATGGAGAGATGGGGAGAGCTGGGCTTCCTGCTGCTCTTGCAGCAATCAAGGGAATAAAGGGGAAGGAACAGGGCTGTTTCCAAAGTCCTCATGGCCAGCAGTACGTGCACACAGATCCTTGTCCTGTGCCAACCCCAGGCAGGCAGGTCCCAGGGCAGCTCGTGGGAGCCCAGGCAGCCCCTCCAAGACATCACCCCCTTCACCCATGGACCAGCACMAACTGGATGAGCACCCTGGGAAAATACGGACACCTCAGAAGTGCCTTTGTYCCATGCTGGGTTTTCTGGGCTCTCTTTATAACTGAGGCAAAATGGTAAAGTAGGATCCTGCARGATCCTGGTATGGTATATAATCATGCAGGGCCTCATTCTTGCTACTTTTTTCCTAGCAAAATTAACGCTGATGGTTTCTCTGTTCCTATGACTCCTTTTTGAACTGTTTAGTTTTCTTAAAAATACATACATACAAATTTACTTAGTGTATGCATTTTCTRGCAAAATGTTAGAGTAGTAAAGAATGCATTTATTTGTTTTTCAGATAATGGTGCTTTATCTGAAGCACAACTAAGAAACATCAAGATGAATGCATGGGCCAATGACAAAATCTAGAAAAACTCAAAGAAATGTGGAAGAGTGGATCACCTTGCCCTCTAACCCACTACATGGCATGACAGGCAGTTAAGTTAGTTGGAAATGTAAGACCAGGATTTGTAGTTTAAATAAACAGAATTAGCAGTGGAAAATCCAAATTTTACCACTGATGTTAAGAAAACCATCAACAGGAGCATCGGTTTTTCTTACCAAAAATAGTGTGAGCCCATGGGGAAGATATACTTCTTGACAAATATTCTGGTTGCAACAAAGGTACAATCTAGACATTATTTTGGATACTTATGACATTAATATTAATGTCCTATGTGTGGTATTAATTAAAAGCAGTTTACCAATTGCTTGTAAGGATACAGTATCACGACTGAATTTGGTCATGCACTGCAGCAAGTTTGCWGTCCAAAACATTATATTACATGTACTTTACTTTTTCACCAACCTGCTATTCAAAGGAGAGATTAGAAAGTGATGTAAAAATCATCAGACAGAAGGTCTGACAAACCACTGGTCTCGACACCCTGTAAAGATAATTYTCAGCCATCTAAGATGGATATTGAAGAGGTCCTGGCAGATAAACAGACTGGCAATAAAAATCTCGAGGGAAATATTGATTTCCCATCATTTTTAAAGAAAAAATGGATTACAGAGTGCAAATTGTTACACAGGTGCACCATCTTCAGTACACTGTTTCAATCTCACTGTTGCCCCTGAAAAGAATGAATTTTTTTATTCCACAATAAGGGAAGACATAGACAAGTGCAAGTTTGGTCAGGTACGTGCTAAATAAAACAAGAATACATTAAAAGTTTTCCTGTTGGCTSAAAATGTTCAGAAAACACATGAAAAAGAAAAGAAGAGTGAATAGACAGATGCACTGAGAGGCACTATTAATCACTGGTATCTTCATGAACGGTTGGAATGCAGCTGCACCTCATACCTGGAGAGAGATACGTTTTGCAGCATTAAGAACTGTATGGATGGAAAATTATCACCTCAAAAGCTGCAGTTCTTTCTTTGTGTTTTCCATTTTTTGGAAAAAGAACCTCACAGTTGCTTGCTTACGGTCCATATTTTGAAAATGGGATGGGGAAGGACCATCTGTCACCTCCTGCCCATTTTGCTGTGTTAAAAAGCAGAAGCTCCATAATGCATTATCTCCTGCACTCCTGTCTCCAGTCACTCGTCTGCATCCATGTCCCATATATCTCATGGAGGGACTGTGAAGGGGTGTCCTTTAAGCCTAATTTTGAGATGTAACCTACGCATATTTAAAAATATACCCYTTTTTTTTTTTCATCAGAGTGTATGCTGTAGCGAATTTTTGGTCACTTTTTAGTTTCTGTTCAGTTTTTAAAAGTTTGGAATTAATCAGAAAACCTGGGAAAAAAAAGCAAAATTAGGATGCTTTGCAACTAACTCAGTCATCACTTTGACATGAAGCAGTGCCTGCTCTAAGAACTTCCTACGCCTTCTGTCCTAAATACTTTGTCTACTGCATTTTCCTCAAGAAAGTGATCTCATTTCATCAGTCCAACATAAACATGACTCCTCTCCTCTTTCTTAGGTCAGAGGGAAGTATTTAACATGCTGGAACTTACCAGCACTACTTACTTTATTCTTGACGGCAAAAATTTTGACA
The DNA here is from genome assembly GCF_030028575.1 of Malurus melanocephalus. Classification (NCBI taxonomy): domain Eukaryota; kingdom Metazoa; phylum Chordata; class Aves; order Passeriformes; family Maluridae; genus Malurus; species Malurus melanocephalus. The sequence goes on along the minus strand of NW_026623270.1, from coordinate 1,621,999 downwards.
GAAGAGAGAAATGGAGRAATCTTGAATGTTTGGAGTCATTAAATGTACACCTGGGCACRTTCATATCTACAATTACCAATTAACAGAATCCTGGCAGGGCRCTGAGGAAGATTGTGGTTCAATTCTGTAAATACTCACCCACGTGGGAAAGGCTGCACAGCTGAGTGGCCTCAGTGAGTTTATTGCCAATACCCACGTGCAAAAAAAATGTTCCTTACGTGCTTAAGCGGTTGCAGGAATCCTCATCTTTGCCTTTTTGCTGTTCATAAGTGTCTGATATGAAGAACAGTTCTGAGACATTTCATCACTTGTCAGATTTTTGTAAATTATCCTAAGTTTTCATTATTCCAGTAGTTTCCATGTTTACATGTAGACACAGCAGATAGGTCATGGTATTTGACTTTGCACTTCTTTTTTAATTAGTTTTGCTGACCAGGGACCCACTGTTGTTGAAACAGATGTTGCAGCCCAATAATAGCTCTCAGCTGCCAAGAGCAAACTGTGGAACTCAGCCCTCGCCATGCAGAACAAATGAGTGCAAGAAGGGGCCCAAGACAACAGGGACACTCCACAACATGTGTGCTTGCCAGCYCTATCTCAAGACACACAAAATTTGAAACATGCTCCCCTTTCTCATCTAAAACATAACAAATGAGGAACTGTTTCTCAAAAATGTACATAATGCCATGGAATAAATGCATTCTTTTTGTTCCTTTGTCTTGCATTTGTGTAACTATCTTAATTTTGCTTTGAGTCACATGTAGCACAGATCAGACAGTCTTCCAGGCTTGAGAAGATCCAGTGAAACTCCATCTGAGCACTCAAATCAAGCTTCCAAACAGTCATGTCTTGTTCAGACAGGTACAGAAGGAAATTATAACACTGCTCTCTATGGCAAAAATTAATTAGTTTCTCTATGAACACACTTTCACTTTTTTTTTTCAGAAGGACTGAGGTTCTCAGCCAAAGTGATGATGATCCTAAATCAATATCCTCTGCTGTACAATAACCAGACTCCCTTTTTTTCTGTCTTACATATTAAATCATTACTGCACAGCTTAGTGTTCCTTTGTAAACTGTCTAAGTCTTGTATGCTGTCTTTCACCTTAGTTATTCAGTACTATTAGCTCTTCTTCTGTATAACTCATTTTGTAACATTAATAAAAACATTACACAGATCAGGCACTGTTGATGTCCAGACATGTCTTTGTATCTGTTTGTCTTTCAACAAGAGCATTACTATCTTTCTTAGACTGAATGGCTGAATGGTATATTAATTTATTTCTTAGACATATTGGTATTGTAGAAATAATGCATTTCTCTTAAGATTTCAAACCCATCTGCAAAAGTTGGACCGACAGTAGGCATGGCTGTTTAAAAACTGGTGAAAGCAGTCCTGAGAAGTAATGATGCTCCTGCAGTGCTGGTGGAGAGAAAACTGGGCAACAGCTTATGGTGTAAAATTCCAAAACAAATCAAGAACCCATTATTCATAGGGTTACAAAAATCACATCCACACAAAACCTCATGTACAGTTACTGTAAGGAAACTGCTCATCTTATAGTGTTTTAATTTATTTTTAATGTCACTGTAATTCATCCCAAAAACTTTTCTGCAATCTCAGCATTATTATTKAAAACTATCAGAAGTGTTTAAAGCAGATAAACATCAGAGAGAAGAAAGGCCACCCAGCACAGACCCAGCTAAAGGTATAAAGGGATAAATCCACCTTCCCATCATCTCTCCCCACTTCATCCTTTGTGCCCATGCAATCACACTGGGCACAATGGCTGCGTCCAAAGGGTTTAGGTGTACTGACAGSCTACCCTGGCTCACCCAGAGACCAACCAGTCTCTGAGGACAGCATGAAGGGATCACCAGCACACACAGCCAGAGGAACCACTCATAGGGACACCTTTCTCTGCAAGGGTGTCCTTAGTGCTCAGCAGCAACAGGAACAGGCTGAACTCAGCTGAATGAGGAGTCTGCTGTTTTCTCACATCCTCTCAGGCTGAAACAAGGTGGCAGTAATATTTGTATATCCACTAGATCTGTGAGAGCCTGATTTTAATGGCCATTTTAATGGACACAGTAGAAACAACATGAAAAGAGAAGGATTTAGAACAGGTACTGGCTGGGGAACTTTAACACATGTACAATATATAAGTCTGTCTAGTAAAGCAAGTACCTCGTAGATGCAAAAGTTTGTTCAGTCCTGCTCTGGACAAAGCACAGTAGACCACGGAAGCCACAGCCTTTCCACTCTTCCTGACAAACAGTTTTCCCTGCTCACAGTGACTGAGAATGCTGCTCCAAAGATCCTTTCCCAACCTCACCATTTTTGATCATGTTACCGTTGTCTCTCTGCCTCTCTGCCTCATCAAACATAAGCTAGCAGGCTTCATTTCACAGCCCACTCTTGTCTTGGAGTCAGCATTGAGAGCTCAACTCTCCCCTAATCCCTCTGTTTTGAATTTTTTCATTTGTAAGCAACCACATCTGTGTGACTCCTGACGTTGGGAAGGGTTTGCTGTAAACATCCACAAAGTCAGCTGTTTTTCAGACGATTTCTTAAAACTCCTTTGCCCTTGTATTTTTGGCAAAAACCAGTGAGACTTCTGATGCTCTGAGACCTGTGCTCAGTTTTCTGAGAGACCCTGCCTCCACTTGTGCTCCATGTGCAGAGCCTTTATCCTATGATTCTTAGACTTGATCCCACAGTCTCACATTGGTGACAATGCCAACCAAGGGTGCTCCTGCTTTTCCCCAGGATTAGGCAGGAATGAGCTCCACATCAGTCAAACACTGTACTGTTTCCCACTTGTAGCAGCTTCCCAGGCACCAGGAGCCTCCCTGCAAGACAGATCTCTTTCAGGTAGCCCTGTCTGCAGACCCCAAAGCACAATGCATTCCCCTGACAAGACAATGACATTTAGGCAACATTTTAAGACACTGGCATGGAAACAATCCCCACTGCATACTGTAGAATGGAAAGCTTTGAAATGAACTGTGGAACTTTCCACTCATGCAACAATCTTCTTCACTGTTCTAAAAAAAAAAAAAAAAAAAAAAAAAAAAAAAGCTCCTTTTGTTTGGGAAAGACTGCATACACACATTCCCCAAAAGAGAAAAAGAAAAAGAGTGAGAGAAAGAAACAGAAAGGAAGAAAGGTAAAGAAAGGTAGGAGGTGGGAGAAAGGGGAGGAGGTAATGAAAGAAAAAGAGAAATTAAGGGTATCCTGCACATACCTGAATCACAGAAAAGCATCTGGGTCATGTCTCTAGCAGAGAGAATAGGGACCACATTCCAAGAGACACATAAATGTTACTCCTAAGACAGAAAGTATGATTCATTTTGCTATMCTAAAAGGAAAGATATCATTTGGTGTCCCTGCCAGCAAAGTAGATAAACTGTATTGCAGACATGCAGGTAGCAAAACAGTTTTCTCCTCCACTTTTATTTTCCTGATCATTGCCAAGCATGTATGGGGCTGGCTCCTGGAGCATCCCAGCAGATTGGCTCCAGGAGTGGGCAAGCACAGCGGGATCAGCATTGCACGCCAAGATCGAGTGTTGGACTGTCATACAGAGCAGTTTAACACTGAAATCTCAGTCTACCAATAATTGTCCTACTGCTGAGGAAGTCTGACAGACACCTGCCTCCACAGGCACATTTCTTCAGTTCAGAAAGTGGTAAAGGACATCGAAGGGAACACAATGCAGCAAGATGGGAATGGGAATCAGTGTAATAAATGAGAGSAGCACACACTAATTTTTGCTTTTCTCTATCCAACACCCAAAGTTGCAGCAGCTTTTAAGGGTATCTAGCTCGTTTCTGCAAATGTGTGCTTTTAAGTGAAATACATGGTCTTTATATGCATACATTGGGCAATTAACTTAAARATCCATGCAATCTTGTGTGTTTTGACTACTAAGTGTGTTTTAGAAATGCATGAAGCTTTCCTGCTTTGAGCGTAAGACAGTAACTAACTGAAGGCAACTATGAACAATTCTCCTTTATTGGCAAACTATTCCCTTAATGTCTTCCTTGAGGCTTTTGTTTGTTGGAGGGTCTCTTTTTTTTCTCTTCTTGTGGAGCATCTGGAGGAGGTGAGCCCTGGAGCCAGATTTCAGTCTGGAGAGCAGCACAAGGCTGTTCCAGGAAGGCAGTTTGCCTGTTCCTCTGAGAATTATCTACATTCTTCTCTGCTACAGCTAGGTGTACAGTCAGGCATTTTTACCATTCTTCCCTAGCACTTATTACAGAACTTCTGCATTTTTATATTTTGAAATCTATCCCGTTTCCCTGGTGCTGTTCCATTCTCATTTGCTGGCATCTGTAACATGTGCAATAAAACCTGGGAGATATTTTCAAGGAYGCTTGTTTTTCTTCCCCAAACTGCACTCTCACAATTTTAAAACCTTCCTTTTCCCTCTTGGCTCGCCACGATTTCACAATACATAAGGAAAACAGTGATATAAAAGCATCTTTTCATTCCAGCATTTTTTTTCTGCACTGCGTGTCACAGACAGCCAGAACAAAAGCCAAAATTTTGAGGTTTTCCACCAGAGACAAGCTCCGAGATCAGTCTAAATTGCAGAGAGGGACTGAGCAGGAAGAAAAGCAACTGGAGGTGAAATCCCTCAGTTATGYTGGAGGGGCATTTTCTTCAGGAATTTTGGTGAAGGTTTTCTTGAAGGTGTGGGAATAAGGAAATGAAATGGATTGTCAAGAACAAGGTGGCAAAGGGCTCTGCACTTGTGTCACAGCACCCCAGGCAGTGCCATGGACAGGAGCACAATGGCTGGAAGGTGACCCAGGGGAGAAAGACCTGGGGGTGCTGAACATGAGCCAGCAGTGTGCCTGGGAGACCAAGAAGGCCAATGGCATCCTGACCTGTATCAACAACAGTGTGGCCACCAGGAGCAGRGCAGKGATTGTCCCAATGCACTCARCACTGCTGAGGCCATGCCTCAAATCCTGTGTCCAGTTTTGGACCAGTCACTACAAGGAAGTCATTAAGGTGCCCAAGCGTGTCCAGGGAATGCCAATGGAGCTGGTGAAAGATTTAGAGAGTATGTCTTACAAGGGGAATCTAAGGAAGTTGGAGTTGTTTAGTCTGGAAAAAAAGGAGGCTCCTGGGAGACCTTATTGCTCCCTACAACTGTCTGAAAGGCGGCAGTAGCCAGGTGAAGATTGGCCTCTTCTCCCARGTAACAAGTGATGGGATGAGAGGAAAACYAGGGGAGGTTCAGGTTGGACATCAGGAACAATTTCACTAAAAGCGTGTTAAACATTGGAACAGGCTGTCCAGAGAGTCGGTAGAGTCACCATCCCTGGAAATGTTCAAGAAAGACTGGATGTCATGTTGAGATGGTGGTTCTCAGTCAAATGATCTTGGAGGTGTTTTCCAGCCCTTAAAGATTCTATGATTCTATGCTTTTCTAAGAAAATTTGGTAGGATTTCCACCCACCACCCCATCTCCACCCGTGCCCATTAAGGGAACATTTTTATAAATCAGCTGGTTTTTTCCTATTAGAAGTGACTCGATCTATAGAACATCCAGGCCTGGGGCAATGCAGAGTTATGTGAAAGTTGATATTAGAAAGCAAGGGAAAAGAGAGAATTCAAAGCAAGATGAGGGAAGTAGATAGGATGCCAACTGTTTATGTGGTATGCCCGGTGGAAGCCAATGGGTCTTTCAACATTTCTCTAAACCACTTTAATTGGATTTTAGAATGAAATTAAACAAGCCATGTTTTGTTTTTGGAGAAGGCACACTGAACTCACTGTCTTTATCATAGCAGCAGAATTAATCATAATTAAAATTTAGACATGAGAGATGGTCTCATGTTAATTCTTGGAGAAATGAGTTTTCCCTTCTGAAAATGGAAGTGACATACCCGTGTCTATCAATAAGTTTCTGCTGCACAGAAACACAACACAGCAAAGGAGCTTCCTTCTTCTCTTCCACAGAACTCCCACCTCAGCCTCTCCAGCAGAACCACAGCCGTCACCTTGCATTTTGGTCGTGCCGTTGTGTCCACAGAGGGAGAGCCACGCTTGGCTATCGCCTTTCACAGGTACACCATGTGGGGAATAATGCCATTAATCAATAATGGCGTCCAGGAAAGAGCTCAGTATAAAATCTGACAAGAGGGTCCAAACTTCACCCAGGAGGTTTCAGTGCGCTGTCTGCTGCCCTGGGCTGCCCTCTGAAGGCTGAAGCTAAATCCACAGCCCTGGATGAAAAGTGTTGGTCTGGCTCTGAGCACATTACTTTGGAATGAAACTCCAAAATTTTGCTGCTGGCGAACACTGGAAAAACAAAACAAAAAGAGTGTCATTTGCAAAGGTTTTCAAGAAAAAAAAAAGATAGCTTGAGGGGGTCTGTTTGTGGGCAACTGCTCCCTGCCCCCACATTAACAAAAAACCCTGCAACTCTAAAGAAAACTGAAATAACAAAAAGTGTTTGTCAGAAAAACAMTTTTTTAGAAGTGATTGTGGAGATTGTGAAAACAAGGATTACTTTATAGAAAATGTTGGCACCAACTGTATTAGTAACTTAAGGTGCGCCATTCTGCTCTTTTTTTCTGCTTAAGGCAAAGAACAAGTTGGCAGTTTTTAAGAAAATCTGCTCGGTATTGCCCTGATGCTGTCCTTTCCTATGACCGCATTGCAGAGGAGCAACTGTCTACCCCACAGCAACTACAGGCCCCTTTGTCCCTCCCTAGCTGAACCCATCCATAGCACAGCTTTGTATACACTTACTGTGTTTACTCATCATGTTCATTCATAGTTTTCTCCATTCATGTTTCTCCTTATTCACATTTGTGAAAATAAAACATTTCAGCAACCGTTTGCTCAACATGAGGAGGGAAAACGAAAGCACATATGTTTCTGTAGATATCACACAGACTTATCCCCAGCCCACATTGCTGACCAGCTATTCTACAGTATTAGAAACATGATTGAAACCATTAGCTCCCTTTTAATGAACTCCATGTGCAACTTGAGTTTTTTTCTACTGGAAGAAAATGTCTATCATATAATTGTACACAACATAATTGAGATAAATCCCAGTTCAGGCCGTTTCTAAAATGTTTGGTTTAAGAGAATCCTTTTTTAAAAGGCACTTGTGAAAAAGTAAACACAATTACACATATATGCTTCATTCTGCTTATTGCTTGCACTAGGCATTAGGAAATGTGTGTTCATTTATGCAGTGATGCTCACAGCTACAGTGAATTATGGCATGTTGAGTGTACTCTGAATCCAAATGGTTTCTCATCCTGATTTCTTAAGGAAATGAGTCTTACATCAACATGAGATACTCCAGTAACTTCTGAACCCTTTGGCCTACTTCAAATAAATTTGACAAAGGTGATAGAGATCTCAAAGGTAGCAAAGCTGCCACTGGTGTGGGAAAACAGGTGGCAGGCTATAAGGAAAATCCATTAATACCTTCACCCTGGCTATGCTAAAGCATGRCCTTGCTCCATATTAACCTTCAGAGCATCCATGGGGGAGCCCAAATCCTGGGTTAGGCACCCAGTCTGTTAGAAAAACCATCCTGAGTTTTGCAAACTACCCGCTTTTGTTTAGAAATAAACAATCAACTATCTTCAGGTATGCTCTGTAACAAAGTCTCTTATTTTCCTCCATTAATTTATCTGCCAAAACRAGTTTTCTACAGTTTACTTGCATGTCTTTTGCACAGCATGGAGGATTGAACTGGTGCTTCTGTTTCACAACTATGTAGATGAAACCAAGGCGCTGAGAGGTTAAATGTGTCCCCTTGAAGTTTCTGATGGTTGACACAGAAACTGGATCACAAGCCAGAAGCTGGATCACTGGCTTGATGTCTCTTCTGCCCAGTACAAGGATTTAAGCCTAAATGCTGTCTTCTGAATCTGATGGGCAAAAAAMCAAAGCTTTAGAGGAGTTTGAAAGATTTCTGGTGGTTGTTTGAAGATGGTTTGAAAAAACTCTCCTATGAGTGTTTGCCCATGTGGATGCAATTTTACTTCCTCTCCAGTCCCATCAACTCCGATAGCAATGCACTATGCAAAACCAAACAGTTTGAAGTAGGTTTTATCTATACATGCATATGAAAGGTCTAGCTACTCACTGGTCTACACTACTGGTGAACTAAACCCTCTTGTTTTTACCCTAAAAAGCACTCCAATCTATGATGCTCTCTGGAGCTGGCAGGTCCTTCCCCATCTGGATCCCAAGGSAGGGGAAATTTGATCAGAGGAGAAATATTGCAGGTGGTGTGTAGGAAATTCAAAATAGTATTCTGCATTTTCTCTGCCCACTGTTGTTTCTTGCACTAGTATGGGGTAGTAATATTCCCAGCAATGAAAGTGTGTCATAAACACTGACAACACAACTGTACACATAAACAGCAGTTGCAAGCATAGAATATGAAGCCTAGTGGAAGTTAAAGGTAAGACTCTTTCATGGAGTATGGACCTTGTTCTGAATATCTAAATACAACAAGCTTCAATTTCTCTTTTCTCAGTAGGATAGTCTATTTCCCCTCTTCTGTTATGGAAACAATTAACTGTTTGCAAAAGGAAACAATCTGTAGATAGCAGAGTCTTTACTAACAGCTGAGGAGGGAGAAATGCCTGTAACTCTCTCGGYAGCCTACAGATATCATGTTTGACATGTGAGAGCACAAGTGAGTTCAGCTSCACATAAAACTTCTCCCTTAGTTGAGGTGCAATGATCATTTAGAAAGCAGCACTCTAACCAAAGCTGTGCACTTGTCAGCTATCTTGAACTAAAGAACTTGAAAAAAAAATTGCCAGCAGGAGATAATCTGTCAGAAGACTGTTATAATTGAGTATTTAACCTATTTTTTAAATGACTATGACTTGAATTGCAGTAACTCCAGCTGAGATCAGGCCCAGATGCCAGGTATTATACAAACACCTAATAAGAAACTGCGGCTGCTCTAAGTCACATCCATCCTGATCCTGCAAATGTTTAGGACTGTGTTTGACTTTACTACTGTCAGTATTAATGGAGTTGCTCTGAGAACTAAAAGTAAAGAGAAGAGACCAACAAGAACCAGAGATTTCAAGACTGAAGTGTTTAGGTGTCTAATTCCCAATGGTCTCAAGATGTTAATGTGCATCTGGCCTTATACGACTCACTGGCATTAACTGATTTAAACAGACTCAAAGAAAGTGCACACATTCACATCCTTGTCTTCCATACCAGTGCAAGACCATTTCCAAAATGCCCTTTTAAAACGTCTCTGCATTAGCTACTGTGGTCGTTTTTTGACTGAAACACCAAAAATATCTCAATACTTGGATGCTGTTTTCTTCAGTTTCCCAGGACAGCGTGCAGTCATCTCCCTAATGCATTTGCTCAGCCCTCCATGTCCTGAGATCTGTTGGTTACTTATCAAGTGAGTGAAATGCTCACTTTCACTCTGTTCTGCTGTTCTTATCATTACCCAAAGGAAATACCTTCTTTGCACTGAGGCACCAGGCAGGGGAGAGGCTCTCTCTTGCTACAGCCACTGCCCATTGCAGTATTTCAAAGATCCCTGTGGATTAAGACAGCGCAGACCTTTCTCTTCTCCCCTTGCCATTCCTCCCTCTCCCTTCTGGAGAGGCTGCAGGCTGAAGTCCCCCTGCCAACCATATTCTCCCCTGTTTGCTTCCTCTCTTCTCTCACTTTTTAAAAAATACAGTTTTCTTTCAAGTCCTCTACAGTTACAGTGTTTTGGCCATCAAAGTCCCCTCCCAGCCATTTTCATTTACCTTGTGACTCTGACCCTTTGTAAGGCTGAGGATTTTCAGAGTAAACTGATCCCCGAGGTCCCCAAGGATGTTATTCTCATTTATTCACTCAGCCCTTTGAATGGAGCAGCCTGGGGTTGGCAGCGGTTCAGCAGCCCTGCATTCAGAGAGCACACAATCCTTTTTCTTTCAGGGGCCTTTCAAAATAAGGCCCAAGGTTTGCCGAGGAGCTTGAAGGTCTGTCAGTCATGCAGCAAGCTACATTTCACTCCCAGCACCACTGAGAGCGAAGAGCAGAGAAGGGATAAGAGCATGAAGCCCACAGTAACTGAAAAGGGAGATCCCTCAGGACTGTGCCTTCCTTGCCGGTGTGGCACGCTCTGGGGACATCTATCTGCTGCTACAGAGGCCCCCACCAACCTGGCAAGGGCTCTGAGCCCCAGAACCAGGGCAGAGCATGGCCCCAACAGGAACAGCTGCTCAATGGACACCCCCTCCTCCAGGTGCTCGGTGCTGAGGGAACACCTCCAGTGCCATCTGCACATCCACCGGCCGTCATTACCTCTGACAGCTGGCCCTCCTTTCCAGGAGGGAAAAAGCCCCKTCTTTGCATTTTCATTGCAAAATGTTTGGGAATGGTCCCCTGGGACTGATAAGACAGAGACACGTCTGTGAGTGTCCCAGAGGGAGGGAAGGCTGGAGGAAAAGGCTCATGGTTATGTACCACTGTACCTGCCAACTGGTGTGTCACAAACGGCTAAAATTACCAGCCGGTCAATTATCTGATTAAAGAGAGCCTTTCATTTGAGATTAAAAAGAAAAGAAAAAAAAAAAAAGGAAAAAAAAAAAAAAAAAAAGAAAAAAAAAAGAAAATCCTGGCTGAAAGCAATACCTCTGCTAGGTTACCAAACTTAGTAGACATTGCGTTCCTTGCTTTTTACTTTTGGCAGTGATTAAACAGCAGTGTTTAAAAAAAAATCAAGAAACTTGGGGAGAATAAATATTTTGCATAATCAAACATTTTTCTACATCTCATTCCTCTAACACAACATGTTCTCATTTATCTCCCTTTTCACAAAAAAAGGCCTTATATTTTAAAAGAAAGAATGACTGCTCATTTTACATATTTCCATTTTAGTTCAACTGATTAAATAAGGAACCTTCTCCARGAAAGTTATTCAGGTTTCATTAGTTTACAGTTGCCTTGGAATCCCTTTGAATTACAGCGAGCATAAATTAACATTCTGTCAGCTAACATCAGAAGTACCTCTTTAAGGCTCCTGGACTCAACAACGGCTGCTAAGGTTTGGGAATAAATGTACGATGTGCCGGGGCTTCACCAGCTGGTTAATGACCTGCTGCAGTAGTTATAGGGCCCAAGACGAAGCTGAGGAAGATTAACTAATCTGGCCAGTCACTGGTGTGCTGGCTCAGAGTGCTGAGCAGCGTGGAGTGCGTGATTGTAAACTTTATTGTTTGACCTCTGCTGAATTAGGAGCTGGGGGTTTGAGGAGGGAGAGAGGGAGGGGGCTTAATGTTTTATTAATAACGTTTCCAGCATTTATCCTTTCCTGTTTGAGTAACTGAAAAGGTAATTTCCAAACACAGGAGTCAGCAAAGCTGAGTTTTTTTCAAAAGGTGCCGTGTTCTCTACAAGCAAATCAAACAAACATGGTTCAAGCTGCAAATTATTCCTGCATTGCAACAGACAAAACTGAGCTCAGATGTAGTTGCTCCTTTTCATTCATGTCTGTTCACAGGGTTCATCCTTCAGTTGCCAATCACCGAGCTCCAGATGAAACCCTCCACTGACTGYCGCCACTGCAAGCCACTAACCCCAAAACCCCTCCAAGTCCAATAAAATCTGGTCTCACCCATCTCCATTGCATTTGATTTCCTATCCAGGCAATGTGAAAGAGTAACAGGAAGGGAGAGTGTTCATACAAGATTGGCATGGCTACAAAAAAAAATAGGCATGTTATTGTAGTTACCGTGCAGCTAAAATGAACTCCCTTTTAACACATCTTAAATCCTTTCACTTTCATGCAACTGTTTACCCTGCTACCCAACCAAAGACATAGYGACAGTATCTCTTAAGTATGAAATATTTTTATAATGAAACACTCATCTTCTGGATTTCTTCATATGAAGGGAAAAAGTATGTCTGATGTTAAACATATTTTCCGAGTTGGTTTCTACTTTGGATAGAGGAAAAGAATTGGCAGAAAATATATTACCTTCTTGGTGTTATTCAGATTGTTACAAATCCTGTCTCCTGTTGCTCCAATGATACTGACCAGTAGCAGCTTGGGTGGGCATCTCTGGAGTGACCCACCCAATGGAACATTTCCTCCAGTTCCAGGACCTGGCGGCATAGACAAAACTTCAAAGCATTTATAAAGCTTCCAAAGTTCCTTCATTAATATTTTCTATTCAAATTGAATGTTCCCATTCCCATTAACTCTAAGAATCTCTTCGTTTTTGTTTTTTTGTTTGTTTTTTTTTAATTTAATCCTGCTAAACTATTTATGTTAGGTTTCAAAATCTCCACGAATTTTGAAGTAACCGAATTCATGGCAGAGGGCCTCTAAGTCACAGTCAGCCGCCTTCTCATGTTAGAAGGATGAGTCTCAAATTTTTAACCCTTTGGTGTTTCACTGCTGCTGGCAGAAAAATGCTCTGCCCTTCATCCCTGATGCTCAGTGTTATCKTGATGTGGCTTAACTAAACTGCAAGGACATACACCCAGTACCACGAGTGTCAAAGCCAATGGCTGGACTGCTTTCCTGACATAGGAAGAACCTGGTTTCAAATCCAGTCTTGAGATGTCAAGATCCCATTCACCTTCAGTGTAATGTTCTCHTGTGAAAGGGTTGCCCATCTGCTCTATTTCCCTTCTTTCTGTAAGAAAGGAGATGTTCTGGTGTTATTTACACAAGAAGGTTCCTTTCCATGCAAACTGGGTGGAAAAATRCACTTAGTCCTAAGAGTTCCCTGCTTGACACTTCCAGCTTGTTAGTCTGCTTTTCCACTCCAAATACAGATCTTGGTGTGCTGTGGTTTACTCTGCCTCTGTGCTAACCTGGGCTGAGCCTCAAAGAGGATTTTGTTAGACTGGCTGTTGCCAAGGTGCTTGAAGGACACTGTGTAGAACAGCAACAGGAACTCACCAGAACACTGTCCTGCAACTGAGTACATTTAAAAATTAATTCTAGCAGTAGTAATATGTAATGAGTAGCCAGGGAAAATGAGAATTTGCAGGGTTGTTTCTTCCTTTTCCCACCCAGGATGAGTATTATATTTGGGATCAGATGCAACTCCAAACAATGAGGGAYGGAAATCCTTATATGGTTGCAACCAATGCATCTTAATTTTTCTAACTTGGGAAAGGGTGTGCCACCCATCTGATTTTCACAGCTTTCTCTGTGTTAAGAAACGACTRTCAGAGATACACCATTCCATATTCRTTTGACCAAAAGCGTAAGGCTGTCTTGTTACCTCATAGACATAGAAAAGCTTTTCAATCCCAACAACAGAATTTGGGAGGGATTTGTGCAGTGAGAAGAGTGAGTTGCAGGAGTCTAGAACCTTGGGTATTTAAGGGGAACATCAAGAGTTGTTTGCATGGTGAAAGAAAAAAAGCAAAGGAGGGACAATTTAAGATCACAGCCACTGTGGAAAAGTGAAAGGTTCTCCATCACTGGGTAAACAAAGGAAACTCAAGAGGAGTGGGAAAGAGCATGTGAGCCCTTAAAAAGGAAACAGCAAACTCGGGCACTGAAGGGAGATGCATGCAATGGAGATGAGGAGCAGAAGTAGAGTTACCTGATCTGAGAGTCAGAGATGTGCTATGGGCAGGGGGAGCTCTGGGTTAGATGAGAAGGAACTGGGGGGTACAAGCAGGGCAAGGAGCAGCACCTCTCATCCTTCCCCTTCCCAMCTGTTACACACAGCTAGAGAGAGAGGCAGAGCAATGGCACCTGGGCACTCAGAAGGAGTCACATGTTTATCTAAAAAGTGGAAAATGGGGATGAGACAGCAAAAAGACACCCTTCCTTTCCCTGTCATGTCTACATTGAACCCTTCACCYCTTCTGCCTCCTTTTGATTTTTATTCAGTCTGTCCCTTTAAAAACTCAGAGCCCTGTCTGAAGCTGAACTGGCTGTGGGAARCTGAGATATTATAGAAACCCCTCAGTGCCAATTTATTAATGTTACTGAGACTTGTCTACACTCAGAATAGATATATTGCTACAAGGGAGGCCTTCATGCAGCCAGAATGAGTCCTCACAGTTCTGCTGAGATGTAATCTACCACTAAAAGCATTGCTTAAACAAATGTTTGCATTGTAGGGTAGGTCCCCCCTGCCGGCCACTACAGCAATGCAAAAAAGCAGCTCTTTCAACCCACACACCCATGGGCAGATATGGAAAATTATCAGCTATTTGTCACAGTTTTCTAAAGGCAAACCTAGCCTCTCTCATGATGCAATACGGCAGAAGGGTGACATGCCCATCTGTGTCACCATGGTGTGCCACCGTGTGCTGCAGATTGCCCAGCCAGATCCCAGTGCCCAGCTGGTGCAACACAGGGACTGCCAGAGCCAGAGGGTGTCAGGCACARGAGCATGATGCTGGAGATCATTTCACAGCCCACCAAGGTGCCTTGGCTCTTTCAGCCRTGACAGGACCTCTGAAGAAGCCCAGGCTGAGGAGAAAGTGGCTGTATCATTCTGTCCCTCTCATGGTTGGACAGGTGGACAAAGAAATGGCTCAAGCACCCAGGAGCATTGGTTAATAATAAAAACTACTTCAAACTTCCCCACTGRTAGTCCCTCACATCTTGGAACCATGAGTTAGTGGCAAATGCAAAACTGAAGCTCTCTGAGGGAAAAAAATGTCCTGGTAGTTAAGAGTTAAAGAGTCTTCTGCATGGAAACCTATTGTCAATTTTTCAAAGTTCCCATGATAAAGAGCAGGGCTTTATCAAAACTGGTTCTTTATGGAAAAATACCTGATCCTCTAWTCATTTATTTTTATGACTCTCCAAGTTAAGCAGAAATTTTAAGTCTACAGCAGAGATCAGCATCAATTCTGAAGATGGAGGTTCATGCTCACAAACTGGTGTAGGAGCAGGGCTTCTTTCTTAGATTGTCTCAATTCTGTCACACAGTGAAACTTTTGCAGCTTCAGACCAAGCACTTTGATGTTTCTTCACTGATCTCTTGAATTTAGGACTAAAAGGGGTCATTAGATTCTTGGCTATAGAAGACCTGAAAATTTTACTGCCTACATCTGACATGAACTCAGTAAAATGAATATGACTATTATAAATCTTCCAGGAAAAAAAAAAATAAATCCATGCTTAATCTGAAGTTGGCAARACAACAAACTCTTCCTTCCCTTAATAGTTTCTTTCAGTGGTCAATTCCCACCTTCCTTAAAAATCCYCTCTTGTTCCTACCTTCTTTTACTTTAAAACCATTACCTCTTATCCTATCACAGCACACCCTGCTAAGGTTATTTTTTAGAACCCTGCAATGTCATTATCTGCTTGTTCTGAGCCCTAGGAGTGCTAGGATGGGTACAGACACAAAGGCAGTACAAGGTTTGTAAGCTGAAATATGTTTTTCCTTAGGCAAACTACTGTAATTGGAAATGGCTGACAAGAAATAGAAATAGAAGCAGCAAGCTTTAAAATTAAATGCAAGTTGAGAACAATTACCCAGAGCACARGAGGAGTTCAGAAGTCCTTGTGCATGTGGGAAGGGCACTTTTTCAGTATAGGGTTGCTGTCAATATGCTTATTCTCTCCCTGTTTCTCCTAGAGCAGCCTCGGGATCATGACCAAAGCAATGGAGACAACACAGAAAGGGAGGGTTTGGGAGGGCTTGATAGGTAAAGGGTGATGGGTTCAGCATGGGAAAAGTCAGACTTTCAGCAGTGCTTTTGAAAATCTTGCCCAGAATAGCCAATGCTGTWAATCATGTGCTTGCAAGGAGTTTGCCACATGTCTTTAAGTCCACTGCACTCAGTTATTTTCAGTCATAAATATATTTAAGATTGGTGTAAGAGTACCTAGCATCACCATAAGGAGATTGATCATTGTAATCTTACTTATCTTAGGTAAAATGTCTTGCGTAAAGAAAAGTAAAATCAATACCAATACCAAACATTCACACCAAGAACATATAAACAGCACTTCTGGGGTCTTTACTAAGTGGAAAAAGAAAAAAATTTATATGCTGATAAAAATAAGATATCATTAGCAGCTCCACTTTCTTGATGAAATCAGAACTGAAAAGCTTAATTCTCTGAGGAACTTATTTGTCGTTGTTTCTTATTTTATTTTTATTTTATTAACCTCCTCCWGCTGTCATAATTAATGACAGGCT
Organism: Malurus melanocephalus; assembly: GCF_030028575.1. NCBI lineage: Eukaryota > Metazoa > Chordata > Aves > Passeriformes > Maluridae > Malurus > Malurus melanocephalus. The sequence goes on along the minus strand of NW_026623270.1, from coordinate 1,605,841 downwards.
TAGAGAAAGTCAGGTGTAACTRAAGGCATTGCCAAAATTCTGTCTCTTGGTCTCACTGTCAGTATTATGTTTTTTCACATAATTTTTATCTGATGCAACCTGTGTAATAGACAAAGGAAATCTCCAGCACTGAAGTTCTCAGACAGAAAGTATCAAACTGCTTTTTTGCTTGTTGTCAGAAGAGACTAACAGAAACTGTAGATAAACAATAGAGGAATATTGTCCTGTTAATTTATCCTAACAGAATCCAGTTAATCTTCCTTCTGGATGGATTTTATTTTGCTTGAAGAAGACCAAAGATGTGTCTACTGCAAACAGACCTCTGATGGCACCTTAACCTGCTCTGAATCTACAGGGAAGGCACATGATCCAAGGCAGCTGTATTGTTACAAAACAGAACAGAGCTGGAAATGGCAAGGATTCCCTGGGAGCTCTTACTGTGCAAAAGTGACTTGACCAGCCACTTTTGGGACAACAATAATAGCAAGCAACTATTGGGACAACAATAATAGCAAGCAACTCCCTACCCTGGGATTTTTCCATAGTTTTGCATTGTATTAATCTAGCTCACAGAGGCAATCTCAATTCCAGTATGGCTCCACAAAAGTTTCATTAGCAGGCCAAGACAAGACTGTTCCATCTGTCATAACCTCTGATAGTCTCCAAATTATAATCTTCAAATTTAACTTCACTGGCAGAGAAGCCACATGCCAATTTCCCACTTATTTTCCTTCTAATTAATATTAGAAGTAAGGCTGGATTCAAGAGCTGACGTATTTCTCCTTATCTTGACTGTTAAGGAAAATAAAGTCTGAACTTGGAATCTATTCCCTTGGCTGAATCAAAGCCACTGAACAACACCTGCTTGGGAAGTTTGGATGTGGATGAAGACTGTGGCTCAGGCTCTTTGCCCAAAAACCTGAGTGCTAATTAATTGTGCACAGATCTCCTTTTTCTCTTATCCATTCCAGCAAAATACACTTTAACAATCATAAGTAATGCTTTTAACTATACATTGATGAAAGGCTTGCTCCTATAAACAAGCCAGGGAATATCACCAACATTGTTTTACTTTACAACAGATGTGTACATTCCACCATTGGATGAGTCCATTACTCTCCTGAAAAACAAGRTTGTTCTCTAACTCTAGCTTGTACTTCTTATTATCAAGGAGGTTTTTACCTTTGAGAAGATGAAATCGGTGCTCATAAAGTTGTGTCCTTAAATGTCCCCTACTTTACACCTCAAAGAGATGCAATRACTCTTGTCATCTGCAGGTAAAGCAGCCGAGACACGGCTCTGTCCCAAACCCTACTTCACCTGTGTCAGGAGGGTATCTAGAAATTTCCATGTGCTGGAGAGCTGCTGGTTCCCCCTGGGCTCTGCTTCAGTGTCTCAATCCCTGATGAATTTTTAGCTTCTACAGGCAGTAAGAAGAATATCTGACTCCAGCCATGGCCCTAAGCCAGGTGTGATTATGGCTTGCTAAGAWGTATGATGTGCAAGGTTTTAGCACAGTGTTCTGGGGGCCTTTTAACACAAGGAGGAAGGTAGAAGCCAGGAACACATTATAAAGMGCACAATAAATAAGTGAACCTGAACTCTCAGGCAGGAGAGAAAGAAATGGCCCAATCCCCTGCAAATACACTCCTTGGTAGGCAAGGCTGGATCCCTCCTCTCTGTGTAGGAAGGGAGCATGAAGGGGACTATTTTAAATTGTTCCACTGTTAATAACTGAGGAGGAAAAGATGTGACTAAAATCCTCCCAAYTCCATAAGCTGCCTGAAAAATTGGAATGGCTGAGAGGGAGTCATGATAAATTGTCAAACACAATTGCAGATAGGGACAAAGCTGGTGTTTGCTCCTCACACACATGGGCACATGCACACACACACATGGACACATGCACACGCGTGCACACTCTGCCTTCACCTCCCTCAGGAGGGAAGAAACCTGGGGGAAATCTCCCAGCTGGGATTCTAAACAGTGCTGGGTACTGAAGGCTGCCAGAACCCCGGGGCACAATCTGCCTTTCCCCCGAAGCTGCTGTGCTGGTCTTGATCCTTAGGGGGCTGCCAGGCTCCACCTCAGAGCCGGCCTGAGCGCTGATTTGTCGGATAACTTAAGATTTTTAATGTTTCACTTTCATATAACTAAATTGGGTCATTTATTTTGGAAAAGAAAATAATTTGGAATAAAATAAGCAATGCCAGCACTAAATAKGAGGTACTGATAATACAGTGACACCTTAGATAATCAGCCAAAGGAGTGATGGAGAGCTGTGATGCTTGGTAGAAGAAGTCTCCTGCTATTTAACAGAGCTGAGTGAATAACTGWATTTTTGTTTGTCTGAACTCCTAAATAAAGCACTGCTGAAAAGGGGAGGAGAGGGAGAAAGGACARTATTTTGCTCCAAAGGAAATTAACTTTTAGGAGTTTCCTGCTAAACTGAAAAACTGAAAATCTTTCCATTCCAGTTTAGGTTTTTGAACAGAAACAGGGCAACACTTTGGCACCATGTATAAACATGCTTTTTTTCCTTGCTTATTTTTTCTTTGTTCCATAGCAATTACGGCAGCAACTTCCATAATAAASTATATTTGGAAAATTTATAGGTGAGATTGGTATCCCAAGGGAAAAGCATGGGTGCCCATGTCTCTAATGCACACACTGTGGATATCTCAGACTCAATTCCTGCTCATCACTGAGGGTYTGGGAACATCAGCATTTCCCTGATGTGTACAAACATAGGGTGATGGAACTTCCCACAACCAAGGGAAACTGCTCTAAAAATTACCACCTCTCCAAACATGATGCATTTTTTACACATCCTTTACAAATTACATAACTCCAGTGTRTTGAGTGCATCCCAGAAGGGCCAAGGAATCGTTTTTAGAGGCAACTGCTGAGGCAAGCACMGTGAGACTCACCTGGCAGTAGCTTGGTGCACCTGCACTTTCCTCTGTGCTTTGTCTAACCAGTCYATGCTCTCCAGGCTTCCCCTTTTCCATCTCCTCTGCCCCTCTCACAGTGTTAGTGTGACATGCTAGAAGTATTTTAAAAAGCTGGCATTGAGTGGGAGATTTTACTTTGGTGCTTGTTTCCAGGCATCATGACTATAAGACAGCAGAAAGAGACTTAAAGTCACTTTGTGAATAGTTCTCACTGGTAGATTTTTTAAGAGCACAAACCAGTAGAATTGTTGCTTGTGATGTGTAGAGATCAGTAAAGATAGACATTTTATATTTTCCCCAAATGAAACAGTGGTTCCATTTTGATTATATGGATGTAATATATGTTCAGTGTGGCAYATTTCATTTGTAAATGTAGTAAATKAAAAAMCAAAGTAACCTCAATATTAAAATTAATCAAGTTATTTTATTTGGATGGGAGCTAAAYTCAGTGTGGAAATACTTCCCATAGTATAGTAAAATACAAAAGGAGATTTATATAGCAATGTATCTTTTATATGTATATACATACACCCACAAACACATCCAAAGGACTTATACATGTAGAGATAGACGTGACTGCAGAAATATGAAMAAATTGAGAAAACACTGAATTCTCACTGAACCTTAACAAATGCACTTTAATACAAATATAATTGCATCTACACTGGACAGCTTTGAGCACAAAATCTACTTTCTAACATGGATCTCTGTTCTTTCCAATTAAAATGGGAAATCTTCTTTTGAAGAGTATCCATTTACATCCTGAGTTGCTAAGTTACAGAACAGAAGGGCACTGTTAGGCACATCTTGTTTTCAGAGGCCTCATCTCTGCATTCAAGGACACCAACCCTTATTGGTTTAGTTATTACCTTTGAGAGCAAATCTTTTACTGAAGCTCTTGAAGTTCTAGTCAAGTGGTGGGAATTTTGCTACCAAAAAAAAAAAAAAAAAAAAAAAAAAAAAAAAAAAAAA
>NW_026623270.1:1593954-1601910 GCF_030028575.1 Malurus melanocephalus | reverse complement strand
AAAGAAAGAAAAGAAGAAATACTGTATTTATAACCTATATTGTATATTAAGTGTAACATTTTATCATTCCAAAATGCAACAGTAGAAAAATAGAAGTGTCTTTTGCCAGGATCTTTTTTTTTTCCTACACAGGTTGGCCCCTGATTCTGCCACACTGATCCTACTTTTTTAATTTCCCCAGAGCACTTCCACAATGATTCACTCCCAGGGAGTGCTTGACCCAGTGAATTATAGCTGTAACTCCTGCTACCTTTTCTGAGGGGAAGCAGAAGTGCCCTTCTACCCTATAAGCATCTCTGTTAGTCCATCCCATAGGAGAAAAACATGAGATAAAAACCTGTGGTTTTRAAAGTAAAGYYCAGCTTCAGTCCTTACAGCACAGTKATGTGACCAGCCCTACAGGTTTYAGTGTCCMCATCATYCAGAGTCACAACAATGTRTAGGGCTCTTCCAGGTTTCCCCCATAACCTACTGGAGATACGCCTGCATAGATGAGGGCYAGCAGGTCTTGTTCTGACACAGTGGCCCCAACTCAGTCTAGGAGTGGTGGCAGCACAGTAGAGTGTGATTCACTGTACCTTTGCTGCTGGCAATGAGACAGACACATAATTTATAGGCTGGAGGTGGTTTATTCACCAGCTCAGAGGGAGGCAAAGCCAGCCTGGCCCTCTGCAGTACAATAATTGTTTGTACCAGACCCACAATCCTTGTAACAGAGCTGCTGGATCTGTGATCCACACACCAGTGATGACTGCAGAGAATCTGCAAGGGTGACAGCCACAGCATTGTATCACAAGGTGCTGCTTTAAATTTTGTGTTTGCAGCTGCTAAGCAGCAGGAGAAAACTGATAAATGCGGATGAGATTTCTTTGTGCTCCATTTTCACTTACTTTACTTGCTGTAGAAGCAGTAGGTGATGAAAAGGACAGGATGAAAAGTGATGTGTAAGGCTGTGAAAGAGAGAAAAATACAGCTGGGCATCTCTAATGAGGTGCAGTCCAGTTTATAAAAAAAAAAAAAATTAAAAATTGTTGGGCTGAGTGCTGTAGAGCAACACAGACCCAGATTCTTTACAAGCAGGAACTAATTGCTAAAAGCTCTCCAGAGGATTTTTTTTTTCATTCCTTTTAGTTAGCATTGGCAAAGATTTAGAAATTTCATCAAGMGGAATGATGTCTTATAAGTCTTTCTTTCTTAAATCTTTTTTCCCTCTTTACTGATGTGAGGATTGGCACCAATTTAAGGAACTTCTTTCATCTCTGAACATGGACTTCCTTAAATTGGACTTCCTTAAATTGGTTTAACAATTTAATCCATTTAACTGAAGTCCAATCCAGTCAAATCCATTCAAGAATTGCATGGAACAGACCCTCAGTGTTTTACCCAAACCACTGCTCCATTAGCAGCTTCGGTCAACGAGCTCATGTTGCTCCTTCTGGTAACACACCCTGACACCCTCAGCTGACTTTGGGATGGTTTAGGGGGTCTTTTACGTTGGTTTCCAGGGAGAGAAAAATCTGTGTCTCAGAGGCTGACTGCTCTGCAGGTATGCTGGCTTTATTTCTACCCACCTGAAAGCTGTTAAAACAGAGGCAATCACATAAGGCCTCCACAAAGTCTCTTTAGCACAGGGCCGACACAGCCCAGCAGCACCACCATTCCAAAATGTCATCTTCCTTCAGAGCTGTCCATAAATATCACCAATAGTGCAGGATTTTGTTGGGATTTTTTTTTTCACAATGAATTGCTCAAGTAGTAGCAAAGGTGACTGTCAGCCTGGTATTTTGCCTGTGTTATAAGGAAAGAAAGAGAAGGGATTTTATAGGTCTGCTGACATTTTTCCCAGTTGGGCAGCAGCACTGTGAGCTTTGCTGGGTGCTGAGGTAAGTGGGAAAGCCCATTGTCACTGGCACAGTATGGGACCAGGGTGACCTTCTGGCACTTCCCAAAGAGAAGAGAATCTTCTGCAAATTATAGGCTGCACTCCCACTGCAAAACACACATGCTCCCATCCCCCAAGTTTGTTATGTTATTTTTATGTTCATGAAAACATTAAAGGCAGGGTAAAAGGGACAAATAGTCCAGATTTGAAGATTTTCCATCTAGACCAAAAAAATGCTGCAYGGCATGTGTGTTTAGCATTAGCAGGAAAATAAATGTGCTGTTTTCAAATTTTTGCTTCAGGGTCAGCCAACAYCAGTCTACCATGTAACAGCTTTGAGGGGGGAAAAAAAGCTTCACTTAAGGATACATCTGCCAGAGTAAACAGTGCCTCAAACCAGGGAAATCTAAAGCACATGCCTTATTGTCAAGTTTGGTTTAACTTGTTTTACAAATCAAAACAGGAGCTCAGTTTTTAAAACCTATTTTAAGTCCACTAGTGTTTTATCAAGGAGTATAAAGTCCTACATTACTGTTTCAGTCCTTGTATATTAAATCAAATATGATGTACTGATTTCTTTTCCACGAATTAATGTCTTGTCCTATTCTTACATGAAGCTCTTCCTACCTCTTCATCATTTCTCATAAATCAGAGGATAAGATTTCCCATTTTAACCATCCTGATAGACCCTGTGCTTTGTGGATAATCTTTCTGTAGTCACTGGGGCTTCCTGTGAAACRTGTTAGTGCTCCCTGCAGGGTGAGAGGAACTGGTCCTCAATCCATATTGGAAAAACACAAAATTTGCATGAATTTTTGTGAATAGGAGGAAGTCTGTGCTCAGAATGGACTTCTCCTTAGGAAGCAAAGCACATACCAAAKGAGAAACCTCCTGTACCTAGGGTATGTGAAGACAATTCTTCTGATTAATGTGGGAGTATTTTCATGCATATCTGAGGGAAGAATTTGGCTCTTCATAGTTAAAACAAAACACTGAAGAGTATTTAAGGAGCAAAACCAATACTGGAATGTTTTGAAGACATTTCCAAGAAACTCTAAGAAAGGATAAGTCTTTGCCAAATGCAGACAAACCTCATCAAACTCTATAGCTTCCTTTCAACTTTTATTGTTTCTGTTCCCCCACAAACCAAGCCTCAGCAGGTAATTCTGCTTGCTTGACTGCGGCTGAAGTTCCATGATTATTTTATTCCAGCCTGAGACGTGTTGAAAGGGGGTGGGTGGGGTGGTCCCTTCCCCCTTTTCATCTACCCAAAGCTACTTGTGCCCCTGCAGCTGTGAGCAATTTGTTTGGTTCTGCAGGGAGCTGGACCAGGGAATGGATCCATCTAAAATCAGCTTTTCCTCACCCAGCCCTTCCTTGTACCAGCACTGCTGGATGAGCAGTRATGTGAGCACACAGAAGAGATGTGCATGTGTGACCAGATGAACAGAGAGAAGGAGCTGGCGTTTTCATCACATCCCCCTTACACAACATTGGCTGAAGCAGCCATACAACTTTGACCTAAATCTAAGATTAGGCAGTAACAGATTCACTCAATAACTGTTCTAAGATGAGTGGTGTTTAAACACTCTGCATATCTTCGTTTAACATAAACATTGAACATCCTTACAAAATAAAAAAAAAATACATTTAAATATTCCATTTCTATTTCTCAGGTGTCAACCATGCACACTGATGGATGATAAATAAGGGGAAACCTAAGTGGAAAGAGGTTCCTATTTGTTGTTGTTTGTGTTGTTGGATGAGTTATATGCAACATGGCTTATCATATCCATTAGGAAAGCCTAATTTGGTGAAATCAAAATACATTTTGTCTTTTTTTAGTGTGAATTTTTGCATTTGTTCATTTTATATGAGTAAAATACACATAATTATCAGGGAGCCTACTTCCCTAATTGTGGCTTTTGATGTCATGGTGGAGCACTGAGCATTGGATGCCACCATAGTAATAATAATTATYTTTTAAAAMACCTCTGAATACCAAGTATTTACTATAAGATATTATCCAAAGCAAGCAAAAATATGAGATGAAAAGCTTTTAAAAGCTTTTATTTTATATGAAAAKCTATTAAAACTGAAGCCAGCTCTCTAGAATATCCAAAGTATTATTTAATTTACATAAGTTCAAAAGGTAAAGGGATTAAAGCCATGTTTAGTGGCCAAATGTTGAAGTTCATTCAAATCTGTGAGCCATTACAAACTCCAGTAGGAGTGGTTATGTGTGTGTGACTGCTCTACCGATACCAATGTGTGTCCAATAGATCCCACATCTTCCAATAAAACTTCAATAGATGCAGTCAGTCAGGTGTGAAGCTGGAGTGAGACCAAAATTTGGCTTTTGTGGGAGTGATAACAGAAGCATTGACTGCATTGCAGCTGGATTCCATGAACAAARGAAATACAGCACACATCTGATTCCTGCCCAACATCAGCCAGACTGCTCTGAGATGGGAGGAAATTTAACTATTTTTAAAGATTGGTGCTTGAAGTGTTGTCTTCTGTCTTGAGCATCAAGAAGAACTGATCCAGCTTCCCAGCATTTCTGTGAAAATTGCTTAAATGGCACTGGTAGGACCCTCCTATGCAGGAACTAGGGAAGCTACATAACTCTGCAGGAGCATCCAAGAACAAGTAACCTCAYCGGGAAAGTCCCAGGACTTAAACAAAGGGCTTGACACAGACTTGATTCTGCRGGAGGGAAAGGGGAGATGGGTGACACAATTAAACAGCAGTTTGGAAGGGGTGAACCCTCAATAGGAGAGGAGATCACCACCTCCTGGGCAGTCCTCGGCTCCGTGCTCCCGTGGCTGGCTGGTGAGGTCACCATCACTGCCTTTTCTGGCCCTGTTGGCACTCCAAAGGCAGTGTTAGGTGACCATGGCTGCAAAAGGAAGCCTCTCTCAGCTTCTCAGGTCAGTAGCTGGCAGTCTGCATGAGAGATGGGGCCATGCCCTGCCCAAACAGCTCTGAGATGGCCCTGCTGTCACTCCCTGTCACCAGTGCTCAGCATCTGGGTTATTTGGATGCTCAGCCATGCTGACTGTCTCTTGAGAGCTGCTCTGGGTGTGCTTTGACTCCCTGCAGAGGAATGGGTGACCCTGYGCACCCTTAGATGRTCTTCTCATCCCAAAAAAAGGTCATCCCTCMTCAGTTCCTTTTTCATCTTTTCTGYGKTTTTCCATTTCTTCTATRACTTCCAGTTTAGATCTTGTACYTCAGTCCCAAAAGCTGCACTTCCTGCCTAGAGGCACCATCCATCCCATGCCTGGGTGAAACAGATGGTGGACACAGATGGTAATTTCACCCCATTATTTAGCAGCTGTAAAAGGAAAAAAACACCTCAGCTGATTGCGTATGAATGGCCCCAGCTTACCCACGCAGTTCCTTTCTTTGCTAAAGATATTGGCAAAGAGCTGCTTCCCCATCCAGCAAGCATCCATCCATCTGGAGGTCTGGACTCTCCACACACCTAGTGTCGACAGCAAGTGTCTCAGTCTCTCAAGATTTCAGGCCTTTTAGGACTCCAAAGAAGTAGAAACTACTTTCAAGGCAGGCTCACTGTGCCGGTCCAAGAGCAACACCAATGAGGTGTGGATCTGATCAGCTGCATACATTCCTGTCGAGATGGTGTCATATGTAAACAGTCCAAATCTGCTCACTGACTGCAGTCTCCTGTCATGTTTGTGGAGGAGGCCGTGGAGAGCTTGGACAAATGTCTTGCAGCAGTGCCTGGTGGAACAGGATAGCTGAGACACCAGCCCACTTGGATCCCTGTGCAGAAAGCCTTTGTTGTCAAGAGCCAACATCTCTCACTTTGCCTCAGACTCTAATTTAGTATGCAGACATTCAGCTCAGAGGAAACCTTTTAACAGCAGCTGGCCATTTTAATTATAGAAAGAATATAAACAATAAATTTCTAATATTAGATAYATTTCTCACAGTCCTTGTTTCTGAAAATAATGTCTTAGGACCATATCCAAGACCCACTGAATCAGTGGAAAGTGTCCCACTGACCTCATTGTGATTGGATCAGGGCCTTAGTTTCTTAAAATAAAATTTTACAAGGTACAGGCTAATCCTATTTCACATATTTTTAGTTAAATGGCTGAAAGGGTTTTTTTTTTCTCCCCATTGAGATCCATAGAAAASCAAGACACAGCCACAATCTTGGCACCGAATATTCAATACGGAATTCAAATACAAACAAGGCATGGGGTTGAAATTGTTTTACACTTGGGCCTCAAAATGGTGGGTTCAGAGCACAGGTCCTGGGAGCAGCAGTGTGGGCCCAGGTGCCTGGCAAGGGATGTTTCTSCTTCCCCTGGAAAAGAAGCAGCAAGCCAAGCACAAAGCTGCAGGCTGTGCTCCAGAGTGCTTACCAAATCCCACCAATATTTARTTTGTTTAATTTTTCATGTGTAGCCAAGCTCTAGGCAGCTGTAAGAAGCTAGAGCTACCAAAACACTGYGTGACAAGCTGTGCCTGTGCTTTGTCCAGCCACACCAAGCCTAGAAAGCAGTRAAGCACTCCCAAGAACGTCTGAGTTTGTGACTTTCCAGCCTGTCTTCCAGCCCATAAAGTTTTAGATAAGCTTTAGATAAGTAAATGGGGGAGGGAGGAGGCAGTTATCCAAACAAAATTATCAACCTGCTCCTTTTATTCTATCCTGATCCACTGGTGCAAACTGACAAGGAAACRTCTTGGAAGAAGCAGGGAGGTTGCTAGGAGCAAATGGAGTCAGTCACATGCAAACAGAGGTTACTTCTGCGCCCAGAGGAAATCCCCATCTTTGTCACTGCAGTAGCAGCCAGAGACCCCCTGCACTAATATCTACAGCATGGCAAAAGGTGTCATTTTTAGAAGATGTAAAAACAGTAAGGGAAAAGGCAGAGAAAGCAAACCACATGAAAAAGAAAATCATGAAAGTGAAAAAAATATCAGTGACACAAATGGAAAGCTAATGTTCCCCACACACCCCGTTAATGCCACAATATTTCTGGGTTGCTTAGGTTTGGCTTAGTTTTAGCTCTATGAGCTCATTACCTCTTGTGAAGTTCAAGGACCGTATTTCTAGCTTTATGAAAATCCTGTACCAGCCTCCTGGTAACACTGGTCAGCCCTTCACACTCCAAAGCCATGTAAAAGCCGTGGCAAGCGTGGTACCGTGCCTCAAAGCAGAGCTGCCCCAGTCAATGCCATCTTTAGAAGGCCTGGTACACCCCCAAAATGCACAGATTTTAAAGGTATTTGGGTGTGGATTTCAGAAAAAACACACGCAGCCTGGGCTGCAGTTAAAGTGCRCTCACAACCTGACACATTCAAAGAGCATTTTGACACTTTGGCGTGCAGATATGAATGCCACAGGTCAGATGAAAGAGAAAGGGCTAGAAAAACACCAGAAGGACAAAAATGAATCCATGACAGCACCATCCAACTTCACCATCAGGAATAATGTATTTATTTTTGCCTGAGCCAAGATTTAAATTGCCAACAGCTTTGTCATCATACCCTTTCACCCCTGGCTCATTTTTGCACACAGCATATCACAAGACACAACAATTCATTTTCTCCCGTCTCACTTCCTGTCAAACCCTCCTGCATGCTGCATAGGGATTTCTTGCCCCAAAACTGGAGATTTAAGAGCCAAGTGATCCAATATTGCAGTCTAATGCACACTCTGTTTGATATTTCCAGCTTGTGTTAGCCCAGTCTTGCCTCTGCTCCCTTGGCTTTCCAAACATATGTTCATTTTAAAATCAATTTTAAGTTTAAAAGGTATTTTTCCCTAGGCTGCAGAAGATCTGAATGGTTGGTCCTAAGCTGGAGCCTGTTTAAGAAGTAGGCAAGTCTGCTTGGGGAGCCCTCCAAACATGCAATGCTCATGGGCTTTTTTCTCTGCAATATCTGCATGCACCCACTAGAGCCTCACAGAGGTAGAAAGAGCCCACCTTTGCTGCTTGTTTCCCCAGACCCTCTGAGGCAACACTGAGGCAGGCCCTGGATCTCATCCTAAGATCTGCCTCTCCTAAGAATTTTAGGAAAGAAGCCGTATT
>NW_026623270.1:1560087-1593912 GCF_030028575.1 Malurus melanocephalus | reverse complement strand
TTAATTCTTGTGAGCCGATGCACTGATGTGGGTGTTGAAGACAGAACAGATTTTTAGATGATCTTTCCTGATAGCCCTAAGATTAGCTCATGTGGTTAGGGCATGGTRCTWATAATGCCAAGGCTGTGGGTTCAACCCYCTAAATGGGCCAYTCACTCAGGAATCAGACTGGTCCTTGTGGGTCCCTTCCAACTCAGAATATTCTTTGACTTTTCTGTGATAATTCTCCTGAACCAAATTACATCTTGAATTAATCCTGACTTTCTGTAGATCAAATGTTACTACTTCCAAGCTTATTTGTGTGATTGGTATTAAACAGCTTGGCCAACAGATTTAATAAGATTTATTCTTGGCACATATTCAATGATTATTCAGTGATCATGAATTTGCGGTTTCAGCAGAACAACAGGTCACTCCAGTTTCACTGTGCTGCCCCAGTTCTTGGATTAGCTGATTTCACCATTCTTAGTCTTTTTTTTCCCCATGAAATATTATCATTTAGTTGACAAATGTGTGTTGCTAAACAAAAGAAACATGTTTGCAGCTCTGCTAGAACTGACCATCCAAAAGATTCAAGCAACTACAACTTACATTTGCAGAAAAGTGCACAGTAAGCAAATGAAGATGCTTGGAAATGCAGCCACGGARAAAGGTTTCTAGATGTCATTGAAATATCTATAAATAAGTTTTCTCACTGCTTATCCTAGTGGTTTAGCAATCCAGACTGCGGACAACATTTTATGTCCATGTAAACTATACCATTTCCATTGGCTTCACAGGGGATGTGACACCAAACCCAATGCTAAATTTTGCATTTTTGTGTTTAGAATTTGCAGACAGGAGTACTGACATCTATTTGTAGCTGTACTCTAGCCATTTTTAACAAAAATGTGCAGAAAAGTTAAGCCATCCATATTCAYCAGCAAGAGGAAATGCCTCATAAAATCAAAATGCTACACTAAGGACTCTTTCAGTTTTACTTCTCTCTTTATTTCCTTAAAGAGTGCTTTGTTTCTACTGCTGTCTTGATACCATTCAATCCTGAGAAATACAGCCAGTGTGCTTTACTAGTCTGCCCACCCCTGATACACTTACAACCAAATATTGCTTCCCCTTCTCTCTTCAAAACAAACATCCTCTCACTGCTCCCCCCCTTGTTGCTCAGAAGACCCTGCAGAAGAGGTCAGGATACACGGCAGAATATTTGACAACCAGCACAGCAGCAGCAGGCTTTTCTTTCCAGAGGAGAACCTACAGAAAGCTAAAAAATGTTTGACAATGGTGTATCTGGAAAGGTGGGGTCCCAAGGGCCACCCTTGGGGGTAGGGTCTCCTGGGACCAGAGACCCCAGAGCTCTCTTGAGCACTGTTTTGACTGGCCATAAGGGCAGCACTGGGCAGAAGGGAAGGACAGCAGTTCCAAGGGTGCTTTGATGCTGCAGCTGGTAKCAGTTTCTGCTGGGAAGGGGTGAGACAGGCAGGACTGACAGCCACCAGGTTAAATGTCGTGGTTTTCTACTGTTTACTTTCTGAGACCATACAAGCTCCTAGTTCTGTGAAATAAGGACTTCACACCCTTTTGCTTAGCTCAGCAAACAGGAACAGCAGCCAGGGCACTACTTAGGCTCCTCAAAACTATTCCCTTGGCTTTTATGTTTCTTGAAGTATTTCAAGTTTGCATGCAGCAACTGCCATCCATGCCAAGATTACATTTTCAGCCCAAGAACTGAGTTRCTCACTTGTCCATTTAATTATCAGTCTTAGAAGTGCTTTGAATTGTAAAGGCTAAACATAAACACAGTAAACATTAAGGGATGTGAGCAAAGCCTGCCAATTGTCAATGCAGATTCAGCTCCTGAGCTACACACCAGTGCAAGGGGTGCATTCCCAGAGCCACAATTTAAAACCAAAGAGTACACGAAAGTCAATGTTTACCCACTGTAGGCCACCAGCATTTATAAAGGCAATCCTTTTATTCAAAGGATGGAACTTCTGCTCTGGGAGACCTTGCAGTTAAAATTTTATCATAAGGAGTTCTCTAAAGTCCCATTTTCAATTCCTTAAAAATTGACTCCAAAGGTAGGCAAGGGGCAAAGCTGCCTAACTACTGGAAATTAAAAAGCAGCAATACATGYTTGATCATATGGTTTTTGACACTGTCTTGAGCTCCTGAGACTTCTTGAGTTCCTGAGACTTTGCTCCTGAAAAGACTATCCAAAAACATTTTTGTCTTAAAGTTAATGACTACAATTTTTCTATCAGTGCTKCAGAGAGAGTTGGGTGGGTTCTGCTTGTTCAGGACACGTGAATCATTCACTTTGATTGCATCACTGGCACAAGCATGAATCTGTTATTTTCTAATTTGCCTCTGGGTTCTCCATAACCACCTCTCCAAGTGACAGGAAGAACAAGAATGCCAAGCACCTGACACTGTTGGAAATCTCAGTGCATACCAGATCACACAGGAGTACATATCACTTAACAGTGTAAATACAGCCTTACCCAGGGTCACACAGCTTTAGAGAAGTAACTAAATATATGTGATAGCTGGCAGGAAATACTCCCTTGTRAATGATGCCTGATATATGTAAAACTGGATATATACACCATTTTTATTCTTTTCAAACTAAGCAGAAAGCTTTTTCTTCATTTAAATAGTTGTTTCAATAGTACTTAGAGCTGATGCTTTCTCTGATCTACCTYTAAAGAATCATAGAATGGTTTGKGTTGGAAAGRACCTAAAAGCCATCTAGGTCCAGTCTCTCAGCCATGGGTAGGGACACCTTCCACTAGACCARGTTGTTCAAAGCCCTCCAGCCKRGCCTTGAACATCTCCAGTAATGGGGAACCTCTTCCTTGGACAACCTGCTCCAATGACCCACCACCCTCATAGTGAAGAGAGCAGAGCAATCAAAAYAGAACTTAAAATAGAGAATTGATTCAGTGAAATACCTATTTAGGTTTTAACAGACCAGTTGATGCCTACCTTAAAGAGATTTAGCAGTGCGTTTTCAGAAACTGTCCACACTGATGTTTATAAGATGCATACGCATACAGAGAATTTAGTCACGGGTGTCCAAAATTTTCTGCAGCAATTGAATGCTAGGCATTCATTTGCATTTGCAGTTCAACTAGGGTTTCAAAAGGCAGACATATATTTGGCAAATAAATAGCACTTCTTCAGTAAATTGAACCTATAATATTGGAGAAGATCCCATTGCATAGGGCATTTTGGATAGGYTTACAAAACTTGGCACAAATTGATGTAATGAAATATTATCTTCATTTCCCACTCACTCAGTTGATGATATCCTTTGAGCACAGGTATGATGCTAATGATAATGAGCTTGGGAGAAACATTTTGTTGATTTTCCCAAACAACACTCTGTGTATAAGAACAAGATATTTGTTCTGGGATGTTAAATGAAGGGGAGGTTATTTCCTTTACTTAGATTTCTCTGTCCCTTATGAAGCCCCCCCCCAAAAAAATTTATTTTCTGAAGCCTGGCTTAAACTTCAGAATTTTGTCGGGATTTGTTTTATAATTTGAGAGGATAAGGTGTGCACATCACTGATTAGCAGAGACTGACTTCTTTGCTGGCCCATTCTTATATGAGGAAGCCCTTTCTGGGTTGAACACCAGCAGATGATATACCTACAAGAATGATCCACAGTTCCATAAAACCTGTAAGGCCTGAATTTCCTTCCTGGGGAAATCAGTGCACAGTGTAGTAACTTATGTCCTCTGTTGGGACACCTGATCTCTGAGAAAGGAAATTTATATATCAGCAGTAGTCCTTGTGCTGAAAAATCCATACCATTGTAGCCTCCAGTGAAGTCCTGTGTCCAGCCCTGGGCYCCCAAGTGCAAGAAATACACTGACATATTGCAGAAAGGACACTGAAGAGCTGGGGATGAGCAGGGGGAGCCCCTGGAGAGGGAGGAAGTGCAGGRAGCTGGGCTTGTTCAGRCTGGAGATGGCCAYGGGGCATTTGCTGCTGGCTTCAGCTGCCTGATGGGAAGATGTAGAGAGGACAGAGCCAGGCTATCCCCAGAGGTGCTCATCGATAAGGCAGCGGACAAATAGCACTTTTTATAATATGAAAAAAATCCGATTAGATATTAGGAAAATAGTTTTGCCATGAGGATGATCAAACACTTAAAGAGGAGCCCAGAATAGATATGGGATTTCTGATCCTGGAGACAYCAAAGCTTGACTGGATAAAGTTCTGAGTGACACAATCTAAGATGGCCTTGCTTTGAGATGAGGATCAGGACCAGGAGATCTCTGGAGGTCCCTTCCAACCKAAATTAGTCAGTGATTCAATGAGAATGTGTCTAAGCTATATCAGCAGAGCTGTGCTTCCTCTATTAATTGTCAGGAATTTTGACTGTTACGTGAGAGTTTGGAATTAACWGGATACATAATCAGCACAGGAAATTAGATTTTCCCCTTTAAATTAAACTGTCATGGTRGGAAGGAACATAAGCAGGAATTGATAGTGCTCTGCAGTGTATTGTATAAAAGCAACYGCTATTGTTGCTTTTTCATTTCTGGGTAGAACTTTACCTTCTCAAGAGCAGCAAAAAAAATTATTTTAGAGCAATGTAAAACCAGAGAGGTAAGTCCTCCTATTTATTTTCCCTTTATACCTTATAGCTCTGCCTTCTSCTCTGCATTATTTTGGTTTGGATCACATGGRCCTAAGAGCTATTGTCCCTGCTCCWTTCCCTCRAGMTGCTATATCTTCTCATTGCCTTTTCCTTCATTGCCCTGGCTCTTGCCGCTCCCTTTTCCACTCTTTTGCAAATGACAATAACTGCCTTCAGCAGTACCTGATTTACAGAGAGCAGAAGAGCCAGAGGGTAATCTGACTTCCTTCATGTCCAAGGAATTAAACTTATTTTCTGTACGAGTTCTGGAAATAACAGCAGTCATTGTTTGAGGCAAAATCACCAGGGCCTCTCCAAAACCAGAGCAATACCCCAGGAGGGGCCTGGGACTTGGACTCAAACTTGGGCTCAGACTTGGAATCAGATCATAATTTGGGAACCAGGAGTCTACTTTTGGCAAAATGGCTGTTTTGGGAGGCAGAAAAGCATTTGTGACAGTCAAATCCTTGGGACCCAGTGGAAAGAGTCCTATTTTCCTCACATCCCTCAAAATAGAGTTTGCATGCATTCCTTGTTAATTTGCTGAATTGCCGCATCAGTTCCTTCTCCCAATGGAAAAAGCTCAACAGGCCCATGGATTTTAGCTAAAACTCTGCATTAACATGGCAACAGAGCGAGTCACCAGCACAGCAAGCATGTTTGACCTCTGAGAGAAGCCTCACCTGCAGTCAAAGATAAAATTAACAAAACATCAGTGTTGAATATTTASCAGGTGTAAATGGGGTAAATCTGAACCTCAGTGGGGTAAATCTGTCCTCAGAGTATTGTCTAGATGTTTTTAGACTTCAGCACTTCAATGGTTCTTAGAAAACTATGTTAAGCTCAATGAAAAATTCTTACTTAGCTTTTAAATACTTAGGCATTTACTGAAATTCAAGGTTTAAATACTTTTTACGAAGCTGGTGACTACAACATCACATTTAGACCAAAAAGGCATCCCTACCTTTTAAAGTACGGAAATCAAAAAACATAACTAAAATATGAAAATTTAGCTGTGAGGAATGCTTAGTTTACCTCTGATATCACAGTGAAATCACTTACTATTGATAGAATCTACCTGTAATTCTAACTAAAACAAGGTTCACACGTATGTGATTTCACCTATGTGTATAGGCACATACACAATATATCTCTGCAGCTTTATTTTTTAAACTATCTATGTTTAAATTAAACCAAGATAAACCTTGCATGTCTTAAGGGTCTCTCTCATTAAACTTAATCAATAAGCTAATCTGAGAGTTACTTTTAAAACTTCAAATAATCAAATAAATAATGCATACAAGGGGAAAGATTCTGAGCATTAAAGGGCTATGATTTGTGCACAACTTCTTCGAAGGATAAATCAAATCAGCTTTCATTGCAGTGTATTTTGTAGCAGTTGTAACAGACCTCAGGTAGGAGTTAAAGCCAAGTTGCTTCAGAGCTTTGCACTTAAACAGGTAATTATCAGTTGGTGGTATGTACCGGAATAAGGATTTTAAAGGGGAATTTCTATAATTTCTTGTTACAAAAGTTGGAATTCACCAGAAATGGGAAGAAAAGAAAGTTTCCTTTGGCTCTTCTAAAGCAGTGAAGTTAATAAGTGATAGAAAGCTTTGGCTCCTCACCTGAGATACTAAGTTAATATTGGCAGTTCCCAAGCTATTGTAATGCAGATTAAACATGTTAGCTGGATCTGTCAGTGCTGGACAGGCTGAGGGGAATGCTCCCTTTCCTTGGAATTGTGAGGGAGGAGTAGGAAAGTTGTAGGAACTGCGGCACCTCAGCTGGACACAGGACATTCCTAAAATACACTACCATGGGGAATTGAATAAGCAGGGCCTAAATTCAGAAAGCTTTCAAAGAAAACTCAGAGTGGCAAATAAATCTGAAGCAAAATTTAATTTCCAGACCAAAAAATTCACCTCAAGAGCACTGAATAAGCAAAAAAAGATCCTCGCTTWTACAAAATGCACCCTGTGTGCACGCACGCGTGTATGTGTGTGGTTCCTGTGGTTGTGATATAGGAGGCCATTGAATTATCAAACCAGCAATTTTGCCATTAGTTTTTCAGTTTGCTTCTTGCATGTATATTCTGTGGTCAAATCCATTAGTAAGTTAGAGTGATAAACACCTGGAGTCTATCAAAAACAAAGAGAGTCTTATTCTATACGTACAACCAGCCAGGCGAACATAACGAGCAAAGACTARCTGCATAATATACAATTCAAACAGGAATATGTTTTTTATGATGTGCCAGCATAAGGGAGATCAAAGACTAAAGCCAAATAAATAGCAACTGGGTACCAGCAAAGGAAACATATTTAGAACTTAAAGTAATCAGAAACAAACCCAGTGTATGCCAACACCCTCTGAATTCCAAAGCAACTTTTCCCTCCTTTTCATAAAAAGCTGAAGGGCTGGCAAATTTTATTTTGGTTTTCAATCTACTGTTTTTATGACTGGAAAGGAACTTTCATTTCTCAAAGACAATGGATTATCAAGAATCATCTCCTCACTCCATCATTTACTTTCTTCTGCTGTTTCTTGGGAGTTACCCCACCACCACCACCTCCCCACTGCTGTGTGATTGAATTTTGCTTGGCTGCTTTGTGGAATTTACCAGCTTATATTAAGCRTTTATTGAGCTCAGCTCCTTATCTGGAACATCGCCTGGCAAGCTGCAGCAATCTGTCTGGCACCTGGGGATTGGCAGAGCAAATTTTTCCAGGTGGTACAGACACCCAAAATTACAGGCCAACACTATTTTGTGAGACACTTTCATCTAAAAGGAAGAGCCCAAATGACTGATTTCCAGTTTAATACCTGCAGTACATCTACATAAACAGTTCTAAATAATTACTAGTACTTAAAAATACCACTTGCWGGGTGGGGAGGATGGTGGAGGAGTTGGAGGAGGGAGCAGRGAACAGATACAATGGTGGCAGTGAATTGACAGGCTGAGCCTGGGGGCAAGCAGTTACATCTGTGCTTGATTTGTCAGGGATTTACATTAGTGAAACTTTAACTCTTCAGATGATAAGTAAGATTACACTTACAGAACAAGTTTATGCAAATAAAGCTTAGTCTATGGAGTGTGTGAGTCCAGGCACAGTGGATTTGGCAGGTTTCACTGAGCCTGGTGGCTGGGTTTAATAAGTGCATTTACATTAAGGATTAGGACATCTGGAAAAGTAGCATGGTGGTTTACTGAGATATAAATAACGTTAATTGAGAGGTCATAGTATGCAAAACACTCCATACATGTAAATGAAAATCATGGAAAATGATGGGGCAGAGACTTGAATCTTGCTCTTGGTTCCATCAGGCTATGCTTAAAGCACTAACTGCTCCATGCCTTTCTAAGAGCCACTCCTGATTTTAGTCCCCATTACTAAACCCTACTTCATGACAGATATGACCAAAACCAGTGCCTTTTTCTTTAAAATTCAAAACCAAAATCTGTGGTTCACAAACACTACTGTCAGGAGATATCCAGAATTCAAAGGATCTGTAGAAAATTACTCAAAAACTGTAATCAAAATAAGCAGTGTGCTTGATAATTCAGTTTTATCACAAAGCCCAATAACATGCTCCCATAGCAACAAAATACATCTCTTTTCAGAAACAGAGCTAACACTGAAAAGTGTATTTACACCTAATTCCAACTTGCTTTAAAAGTTCTGTGATACAAACCAGAATTCTGGCTTTGCAAACTAGCAAACTAGCGAACTGGTAATAATGAGATAACAAGGAGTTTGTAACAACTATACTGTACCCCTGAATTAATATATACCTTGGTAGGCAATTTTACCTTCATTATTAATTATTGATGTATTGATTTCATTATTCTTAAAAGTATAAAATGACTGTTTCTCAACCTATCCAACAGTTCAGCAGAACACAGGTAGACCTTCTGCAAAGTACTACAGTGTCCATATGTTTCTATTTCAAGCTCTTTCCAATAAATATTTTTTAAACAATTGAAATGCCGCTTATACAGAGCTAAAAATAAACTTTGTTTAGTTCTGGGGTTTTTTTTTCCAAGCTATTGACTACATGCAAACAAAAGATTTGTCCCCATGAATGCTCACTGAGACAATGCACCACMCACACACTGCACTGAGATGTACAGGGGAGCAACAATGGTAAACTCATTGCAGGAATGTACTGCTCTTCTGGCTGTTCAACCAGACTTGGCCTGAGATCTGTCTAGAATTGCTGCAAAATCCACTGAAGAAATGTATGCACACAAAGCAAATTATTTCCACTGTCTGACCTCAAAATGGCCAGTTTTGCTCCTCTGCAATACGATTATATCATTGCTACATTCAKAAGGAATGGGAAGCTGGTTGAAATATGGGGCAGGAACAGCTGGGCTTGTGCAGTCAAAGAGAATGTTGCTGCTCTACACACTGACCTTATCCAAACAATTCAATGCATCAAATGAAAAGCCAAGACACATAAGCATGAGGTATGAACATATCAGCAGCCATGTTCGAAGGGGATTAGGTTTTGGAAGSGCCAGTTCAGCTGTATGCTGCTGCTGGCATCTGTTAAGAGCACGGGAAAACACTCCTCATGTTTTGGTCAGTGAGCCAGATGTATCACTTCATTCATCCTTGCAGTTGGATGCTGATAACATCTGAAAGCAAACAAAGGTGATGATTTGGAGTGGCTGCTGTAGGCATGCAGTTCTCTTTCCACTTATCATGCTCTGCTTTGGTTGGATGTTTCCCAACAGACAAGATTATAACTTGCCTTAGAAAAGTGGCCAKGTTCACTAAGAATTACAAATTGTGATCACAGTCCAAACGTAGATCTCAGTCCAAATGTAGATGAGGCTACAACACCCCCAGAAATTAAGCCTAGACTGGTTCTATTTGTGGACTTCTCTCCCGAGGAAATGCCTAAGTAATTTCTTTTCCTCCAGGGTTTATGATAGACAAATGCCAGCAGCCTTCAGCTATTCGGTTTTCTGCGTGTCTGGACTAGTCGGTTCCAGCCCATCACTGGCACAGCCTGAGGASAGAGGGCTTCTGGCCTCTGCTGCTCCTCTTTGGCATTAAAGCCATGATCCACTCCGAGTCAACCAGCTTTGTAAACTCAGACTTCAATTCCATAATCTCTGAGAAGCATTATAAAAATTATCCGCAATTTACTGTAAACCTCGCCATCAAATTCCAATTATTGCCAACCTATTAAATCTATTTTTAGTCCTTATGGCAGAATATTTATGTCTGAAGGAATTATTTAAATAAACTGCACACTAACTAGGCAGGAGRTTACAGGGAAAGTTGCCCTAGAACAGCAGCAGATGTGAGCCAGAGAGGTTTTGTTGCATAGGGCAGAGTATCTCACATCACTGAGTAATTTTGGTTAGGGCTGCCTGCTGTACAAACTTTCTTTTTCCCACATCTCAGGCTGTTTGTTGCTGAGGACACTTGGTGAATACTGTGTCAGTTCCCCTGAACTGATGATACAGCATTTTCCTAACAYTGTATAAAATGTACAGAAAAGCAGCTTATTATTCCCTGTCTCTGACCAAGTTAATTGGATATTAGCATTAGAATCATGTTAAGTAATCTCTGTCAAATCCTATTAGCTCCCTTGCTCTCTTCCAGAGTATCTGCTGAATGATACAAAGCATGCAGAAAAGCTAATCCTTATATACCTTATGAGTTCAGCCAAAGCACTTTGTTTGTCAAAGTAAAAGAGACCTTCAGTCTTCTCATCATCCACACCACTGGGAGAGCTTACYATTCTCCCATGGCAGCCTCAGCACTAACCAAGAACAGCAAACTGGAGACACTAACCATAATTTTCACAGTTGTTCATAACCTGGGTTGAGAATTTAAATGCAAAAATATACTGAAATCCAAAGCTATGGTTCCCACAGCAGCTATAACTCAGTCACGGTATTTGGACATACGCTGTGGAGCACAGACATAGTAATGCAAAACACTAAAGCTACTTCTGGTTATGGTTGGCTGGGGGAACCATAACTCTGAGTTTCCTGACTTTTGTGTTAAGATCTCAACCATAAATATTGTTTTAATGTAGCTTTGTGCAGTGGGTTTACATTGGCATTGGGAGATGCGCGTAAGGAAACAGTAGAGAATTAGTGTGGTATGCTTATTAAATGAGTAATGCTTTTAGAATAATTGTAGGGGTGAAATCAYGGCCCCAGTGAAGTCAACAGAGAAGGGGGTTTTAACTGAAAAACATCTTATTCAGGAAAGAAAGCAGCAAATGTCCACATGGTTTTGATCTTTACTGAAAAGGAAAGAATTCCAGATCAGTTCCCTTTCTCCAAATCAGGGCTCTAAAGGAATAATCAGTATTCTAAAGAGTGAGCTGAACCTCAACTAATAAATGGCTGGGGGRCACATTGCCTCCACAGAAAAATTTAGAGATTATTTKGTTTGTTTTGTTTTTCTTTGCCRAATTGCACATTAAATACCCCAAAGTGACTATTTTTCCACAGCTATTTGCTAACTAAAAGAATTTCCTACTTATTCTGACTTTTCCCTGTTTATCAGTTAATGACAGTAGAGATAATGATCTTGGAGATTATCCGGTAAGCCAAAAAGGGTCACCAATGAAAAGCTTTCAGCARGAAAGGTTCAGGCACTCTATGTAATTCACTTGTTAATTTTTGCATGCTTATTTTGAAGGAGGGAGTGAAATACCATTATTTTGCCTGGTACGATGCTAGAGAATATTTCTCCTAGAGGATTGGTTTTTAGGTTATTATGATKTACTTGAACAAAGCAGCCTATTTCATCATGAAAAAAAAAMCAAAAACATGYAGAGATGGGCTAGCCAYAAGTGGGAAAAAAATTGTATCTTGCAGTGTGTGACCAGCCAGAGGAATGCTCCTTTTGTGCCAATCTGCCTTGTGTTTTCAGCTGGGAAAGACACTGTGCAAACCGATAGCAGATGGTGGAGCTGAAAATAAGTGCTTTGCATGTTTGATTCAGAGCCAGCATTTTGTTGTTGGGTTGTCTCACATSTTCACACTGTGTTATGTTGTGCAATCACATGTGACTCACTGAAATCTGTCACKGTGCTTTCTGAAACAGGGTTCTTGATGCGATGGGCAAGAACTTGTGTTCACTGCTCTTGGAAAGGCTTCCTCCATTGGAAGTCACCCTTTGAGGAAAATTTCGGATAGTTTATCCTTATGGGAAGAGCCAATGGTGTCACTAGAAGAAATCTCTGCGCCGAGACTCTCTGGGGAAGAAATCCAGATTCCTTGGCAAAAGCTGGTACAAAAGCGAATCTGTGGAGAGAAAGAAAGGATGTTCTCTGCAAAGTGGTTATGAGCCAGGCAAATACAGTGCCACCAACTTGCCTTGCARAATGAAAATGTTCCAGCTCCCTGCCAAAAAATGTCATGTAGCAGCACARTATTTTTAGCTGCAAAGGCAGCTATGAGTTCAGTTCTTTCTCTCCTTGCTGAAGCAAAGGTCTTAAATTGCTCTGCCATGAGCATGAAATGGTGTGCGTTGGTGATGACTGAAGACTGATTACTCAGGGACTAAATCTCAGACTTAATGCATAATAACCCTATTTAAAGATGAGGGGTTTTATCCATTGGTCTCAAATCTACCCATTTCCGTGCYGATCAGGCAACAGCTCCATTACAATTCCTTATCTGAGGAAGAAAAAGGAAGGGGGCAAAAAAGAACAGAAGACCAAAATCACTGTACATCAGCGTATGATCATCTTCTTCCATAAGACTGTTTCCATAAAGAGGCTGCATTTGCCTCTTTCTAAACTTTTTAGAATATTCTTTGCATGAAAAGAAAAACCAACAAAACAAAACCATAACAGAGCTAAGAACAGGAAAACAGGCCTCCAAAATTGCCAGATAGAAGCTGGCAAGTGCAGGTCATTAGCTTCATGGTATTTTCCAATTTAGGCCTGCTGAGCTTGCCTTACCTGTGAGCCTCTTTCGTCTGTGATATTTTACTGAAGTTTGATCGCTCCTTCTTCTGCTTTCCAAACTTTCTGCAGTCAATGGATGCTATTCCCATAACTTTCACCTTTAATGGTACTCCCAAACCACATCAAATATTTCTCCCCTTTTATTGTTGAAATCGGTGTTAGAAATCAAGTAGTATCAAGTTGAGACTGTAACACAAGCCAGGATAACCATCCTGACCCCAGTGCTTTAAATGTCTTCCACAAGTTATTTTTGTAAGTACCYTTGTACCCTCTAAGGTAAAAGTCAGTGGAAAAAATATCCATCAGCTCTAATACTGTCAGATGCTGGGACAACAAAATACAAAAACTTGAAAAATCCTTCTACCCAGTCCATCAGATTTAGAAATCAGTGCCAGTACTAGCTCAGTCCTCAYACAACTCCTCTTCCTTTTTCCTAGCTGCTTAATAAGACTAGTTAGAGGACTAGCTGGCTGACATGGCCTCTTTGCTGTCACATATACTTTAAAAAAATGTAAATATTTTGCTGTGATTAATATTTTCAGTGAAATAATTTGACTTCTTTTGACAAAACTGGCAACTCAAAGCAGCTGAGGAGGAAAGGAGGAGTAGAAGCCCATATGTAGAGGCACACGTGCTTAAGAGGATAAAGAAAGCATATTTGATTGGCTTTGCTTTGAAGAACAAATATATTCATGGCCATTTTACTCCCAAAATAGGGGAAACCATGCCTGCTGCAATGCAATAGAACATTCTCTAGAAACAAAGACTTTCTATRTTTTCTTAACTGTATATGAAAACAACAAAAATCTAAGCAGCAAGATACGGTGATTTAAATTTCCAAATTGAAAGTTTTTGCATGCATATCTTTAGTAGATGTTTTGGTTAATTAAAGAAATAGAATGAAATGAACCTTAACATAAATCCTTAGGAGTATTACAATTACAAAAAATGTCAGGAAAGGAASCTTGTTTAAAATATTGCAGWMTTCTGTGACATAGGCATTTTTAAARATGTTTTTACTTGGCATTTGACATAGCTTTATGTTTATAATTTACCACGCAGTTGTAATTTTGGTTTTTGTAATACTTAAGGTATGGGTATGTTTTTTGTTTAATTTTTAAAGTATTCTGCTTATTTACTGATCTCTGATAGAACTTGGAAACAAAATAAAGAGTAGAGAGGTTATAAAGAGTTGTTTAAAATGTTWTTCATACTTTTAGCTTACAAAATTATAAACATATTGCACAAATGTTAGAGACAATGCATAAATTACCTATGACACAAATACGTAAATCCTTCTGTATAGTTCCAAAGGGATTTTCCTTGAGATTTCCAGCCAAAGTACCCATCAGCTTCAGAGGCAATTTGGAGTGGTCTGTTAGGGCAGGATCACTCCTTTTTGCTGCTGGACATGCCCTTCATGGAGCAGCAGGGCCAGCTCAGTCCCTTGTGGTCTCAGTTCCCAGGTGGCCCATCCTCCACACCTGRAAAGCATCTCAAAGTCCCTACGTGAGGGGGGCTTCCTCTAAGAGTTTTCAGTCCTAGTCTGCTGGGCTCCAAACACCTTAAACACAAGAACCAAGACACCCCAAATTATTGAATACATGGCAATTTGCATGGCAATTTGAAAGCAGACCTTTCTCACAGCAGGAATCTTTTTGCAGTCACCAGTTTCACTTTAATGGGAATGCATTTAGCTATTACTATTTACTCCCTTTCTAACCTTTTGCATTGATGTATATTAATAGTTTGYCCAATACCTGTAGCTCCCGAGGGACAAAAAACTGATACAGGTCTGTGGAAACTACTGAAATCTGTAGAACTACTTCAGGCCTGGACATATTTATATGAAAAAGCAATCTTGCCCATAGTTCATACCAGGAATCTTTGTTGCTGAAAACTGTGCCATAATTGCAGGTTTGTTTGGTTTGTTTGTTGTTTTTTTTCAGCTTTTTTTACTGGGGCAAGTGCACCATCCTGACCTCTCTCTTTCTTTTTTTTCTTTTTTTTTGTGGTAGAGAAGTATTTGGCAGAGGTCTGCTTTCTTTCTTTTATTTTTTTTTTAAAGAACAACGATCTTTCTCTAGGGTACATTTGAAGACTGAAGCAAATGTAGTTCTAAAAAGCAACTTTTATTTAAGGATATTCCGAAGTTCAATCAAAGGCAGGTTTTTGTCTAAGAGGATAATTATGTAATGCTGAGGCAAAATGGCAGATGCATTATTTACTAGGAGGTACCTTATTCTGTAAAAAAGGGGAATTTACTTTCTATAAAAATGCAGSGTAAGACCCCACCTCAAAGGTCATCCACAATTTGAAGGCCAAACCACTGCTGCTAAGGAATGTGAACTATACCATTTTTTTGGAGATGTGGTGGTTGATTTATGGTTCATGATACTGTYCAGCTACACTGCGCATGGAAAAAACTCTCAAAGAATTTATTTTTGTTTCTGTGCCATGCACAAGTTTGTTAACTCACAGAGCAGAGTTTGAGGAAAGGGTGAAKTGGATTCAGACTGTTTCCAACAGTATGCAAATCAGGACCAAAACTTTTTATTGTTCCAAAATCTGAGGGTTCGATTCAACAGGCTCCAATATCCCTCCAGGACAGGTGGTACCAACACTCACAAAATGTAGCTCATTTTGGAGCACAGAGTTCTTGGTGGCTGCAATCAAGGTCCTGGGCRTGCACAAAAACACTTTTCTGGGTAAGCAACATCACTGAGTTGGGGTCTCAACTCAGCTTTATCCTGACTACTTGGTAGGGGGCCTTGGGCAAAGCTTGTGCACTTGAACAGCAAGAGGCACAGTACAAAGCAAAACAGGTATCACTGCTTTTGTTCAAAATCACAAAAGAAAAATGTTGACAGTGCTAATCCATGCTTAGAAATTCAAAATATTGTGGAAACTGTCATTTGAAAGCACCCTTAGGCTCCAGTCAGCATCAGTAGGGAATATCAGGCCAAGATAAACACTGGCAAAAAAAAGGGTCCTCAAAACCAGGACACTTAGAGAGAAGAACTTGATCTGTACCTTCTSTTTTGCCTCCAGAAGAGTTTCAAAGCAAAAAGAAACCAGGAAAGAGCAACAGGCAAGCTCAGTGATTGCYCCATTTTCCCCACCACGTGTATGGTTGATATTTAGTCACATCCCACTCGCTTCCCTCAGAAGGGTGGAAGTGACCTCCAGCCCTCACCTCCAGCGGTGAGAATATCAGCAAATATGCAGCTGTGACATAAAATTTCTAACGTTTATATTCTATTATTTGAGGTATCTCTTCAAATAAACCTTCGTACTCTCTGGTGTGAAAGTATAAATAAAATTACATTCTGGTGGAGAGATTCTAAACCCAGGAGGGAGGATGGGGTAGCCATCCATGCAGACCAAAGCAGACAGTAATGAAGAAATTTTACAAGTCACCCAACATAAAGACTCTCTTCATTGTTTTAAGGAGATTGCTTGGAAGTCAGAACAAGCTGAGCCAAATGCAATTCCCAAAACTGTTGAACTTCACCTGCTGTAGTTAATAACATCCAGGATAGAAAAAAATTGTCTTGTAACTCATTATGTACACCCTTCTATCTTCCTCCAGTATATGTGTGTTTTTCTGACTCATTATTTTCATATTTACATTTGTATTTTCACTTGCCTCCATCACAGAGCACACCAAATAATGTGTATATTTCTCTAAAATGTAAGGATATAAGAATGCAAGGGCATTGATACAGATTAATCAACCTTTTTGCTCCTATACAAAAGGAGGAAAGTGAACTCCATGTTTTCCYTGTGCTCCCTGCAAGATCGTATCATCCTAACACAATGTCAARGTTTGGAAATTGCATTTAATCAAACATTCACAATGTAGCAGTTTCCTTTTACAATARCACAAAAAGAYCCTGGCAAAATAGGGGAATACAGCTATGATGAGGTCTGGTTTTCAGCATTCAAACTGGTGTTCATGGCTCTTGGGAAAGAAGGAAAACTTTGCTTTTGACATAYTGTAAAGGGGGCAATTTTAAATCAACTCTRCTTGTTTTGTCTGAGAGCTGGCATGGATTTACTCAGATAACTTCATCCAAGTTGTTTTTTGGCCAAGAAGATCTRAAAGTTAAAAACCAGATAATCTAGTAAAACAAAATAAAAGCCTAATTAGTGATGGTAGCTCTGGCCTCACAAGAAAATAATGTGATGGATTTGGAACACAGATGAGAGCATTAGCTCCACAGAAGTGTTATTCCAGCCACAGAAGGTCTTAAATACACCTTTTAAAATGTATAATATAATGCCAGATGGTTGAGCCACATCTGAGATTTTCAGGGTGTTCAGTATGTGATCAAAGTTAAGTAATCACTGAAAGAGARTAAAACTGCTAAAACCTGCCATTATAGTTAAAGTGTGCACCRAAAAATTGATTCTTGATCTTTTTCAGTAAAACTCTTGGTGGGTGGCATTTCTGTGAACTAGGTGTTAACTAGATTAGCTCAGTTTCAGGTCATGTTTTTTCAACAGAAAATGTAGTCCTTTCTAGTASTTGAACAAAATTAAATTAATATAAAGCAATAGTTTGTCTAACTAATAGCCAAACTTCTGAATTCTCTTGTTTTAGTCAAAATGACATTCAGCTCCTAATCTAAGTCTGGGTAATTTCACTCCTGAACATGACCAGTCCCTGCTCTGCAGGATCTGACCAACTAGAACTCTGCCTCACAGCACACCTCTGTCCCTGCACAGCCCAGATAACCTGGTGCAGCTGCTGCCTCACCTCTCATTGCTTCTGGTTAAAAACAGTGGTTTGGGAAAGTTATTCTAGCTCTGATTCTACCAGGCTCTACGTTATCCAGGGTTATGGTCCCTCCTGTCTGTCTKCCTCAAGCTGCACTTGACATTTTCRTTGCATGAAGTAATTAATTGGCCACTGAAGAAAGGGACCATCAATGCCCTAGCTTCAAGATCAGTTGTTGGGACAAACAGCTGGGAAAGAGGAGACTTGACCTGACTGATGATCACCCCAATATATTRATTTTCATCCTTTGATACAATTAGGCTTTAAAATATTTCAACTCTCTTGTTTTGCTAGGAGAAAAGAATAAATCTAGTTCACACCGATTCTTTAGATATTGCACAAGATGTAAGAGGTGAATCCTCTCTCCACTGGCAATGTTTCCTCCAACAGAATGAAAAAATCCAAACCAATTCAGCAAGTTTGTCTCCAGTGAAGTCTGGGAGAAATGTAGAGCTGCTTTCTGCTTACCAAACAAAGAGTCTCCACCAGTACCAAGGAAATTAGCAAATCTCTTCYATTCACCTCAGCTACAGCCTTTCCAGGACTTCAAGTATTTGAGTATCACCTTTACCATTCTACTAAACTGTAGGATGGCTAACAACATTTTCCAATTAAGCTCAATCAAAATAGTAGCCCTAGGAAAAAAACCCAACCAACCAACCAACCAACCAAACAAACCCACAAAGTTTGTCACGTTTCTCAAACCTAAGCAAAAACATAATCTTCTTGTGACTTTATTTTACACCTGTGGATCAGCCTTAAAATCAGAAGGTACTGGGAGATGGCTTCCTTTACATTATTCTGGTGGTGAAGAAATATATCCCAGATTTTTACAGGTAAATAGATAAACTAGATGGATTAGATGGATAGATTAGATAGAGATAGATAGATAGATAGATAGATAGACAGATAGATAGATAGATAGATAGATAGATAGATAGATAGATAGATAGATAGATAGATAGATAGATAGATAGACAGATAGATAGAAAGAAAGAACAGAAATTGCAGAGAACCTACACTTCTCAATACATTCTGATGAACCACCAGCCAAGCCAGTTTAGTTATGCAACAATACTTGGTTTCTCTTCTCTGCAGCACCTCATGTCAAGGAAAGATTATAGCAACAGCAATTTGTTTCAGATTTACTCTGTCAGATCAGTTGCTGATAGCTTCAGACCACCCTAATCTGGGAGAGAAAATGAAGCTCTCTGTTGACAGAAGAGCCACCGGTGATTTTCCTGAGGCACTTCATTGTTTATGTAAAACCATTAAGGAGGCTGGAGGTGATGTGAGTTCAAACTCTTTTTCACAAACATAACCAAAAATACTTCAGATTTATGATTCTGTCTCAGTTCTCCTCATGATATACGATATTCTTCTTAACTCGGATTAAACACCAATTGTGACTTACCGCAAAATATTTGGTTTCTTCTTATTGAGCACTAAACAGTGGCTTAGCTTTGGGAGCTGTAAATAAATGAACTGCAYCTTGAAACAAACTCCAGAGCTTACGTCATCTTAACTATAAATTGTAAATTAGGTGCAATGSAAGTTACAGTAGATCTTTATATGCTACTTAGAGGTAAGGCTTTCAAAGACATCTAAGGAATTTAAATATCCAATTTCTATTAATTTTAGTAGAAAACTATACTTGGCTCTCTCAGGTAGTTTCAAAAACTTCATCTTAACAGACTGTATTATAAACCCTAAACCTATTAGATCCTTGGAGAGATTCCCACTGAGTTTAGGAGAGTTAGGTCATGGTCTTGTTGCCCTTCCAGAGTATGATTCTCCTCCTTGGGCAGGCATCAGGGTCTGCAGCACAGTGGAAGGGCCCCATGTGCCTCGTTTCAATCCCCTAATCTGTCATTGGAAAATTTTCTTCCTAGAAACAGAGAGGAAAAGTCCACTGTAGTGCACAAACAAATTTAGGAAGACTCCAGCACCCACCTAAGGGGTCTGTAAATTTGCAGATTTTCTTGATTGAGGAAGCCAGCAGATGCTGTAGTCCCTTCACACACCTGGAAAGAGCAAAACAGGAGATTTTGCCAGTTAACTTCAACGCTGGAAGAGAGACCCAGGGGAGGGTATTACATTATTTTATACCCAGGTCAGCAAGGCTGCCAAACTCTTACATCAATGGCAAAGCTCCTCTTGCAGGCCACGGTGCCAGATTGTCGTAGGACAGAGTGTCTGAGTGCTGTGGGGAACTGCACACCCCGGGCACCAAAGGCTCCCTCACTGCTCTGACCCACCATAAACTCTGACCAGCACAGGGAAGGCACATCCTCAAGCCTGGACTGTGCTGATACTGTGCCAAATCAGGACCTTCACTCCAGGAACAAGCCCTGACTGAGCAGTGTGTCCAATACCTACAGCRTCATTTGAGGGAATTTCTTAATTCTCCATCTTTGCAGGAATGGGGTCTGTTTCCACAGCCCTCATTGGAAGCAGAAGTTAAACTGAAGCTTCATTCATAYAGGAGATTTAAGTTTGTTTTTCCACCATAGGAACAATGCTGTTTGAGAGTTCAGAAGGCATAATGCTGAATATTGCAAAAATGAAAAAATAACCACAGGTAGTTTTAAACCAAAYACAAAATTATATTAGTTGCCCTCGAATTTAAAGCCAAATTTTTGATTAGGGCTCCATTTATTGGCAATTCTGGGAAAAGGTTTCAGTATAATCCCCAGTTAATGAAACCTTTGCTAGTGAATTTCCTTTGTCAACACTGCATTTAATGTGAGAAGTGCTTATACCTGCTAGATCATCAAAACCTGAAAAGCTAATAGACTCAACTGGAATGTAAAAAACAGGGAGGATTTTCATAAAACTTTAATAAAAGGGTTTGGCCTCAAATGGTGTAGGGTGATTCCTTTAAAAACCACTCTGCTATTACTATTCTCCAGTTTCCAAATACTTTTTTTGCTATGAAAATTGACAGACAGCTATGCTAAATACATATATATATATATAAAATAAATAATTTCTTGGAAATGTTGCATAAGTAAAACAAAAAAATTCAATTGTAAAATCCCGACAAACCTAGCCAAGCTGGGCCTGCAATTTAGATCCTTTTGGTCTAGTTCATCACTTACAGGGTCAGACAGAAGCCAAGACCCAAATAAATCAGTCCAAGAGAAAGGCAATCTTGACCACTGCTAGCAAGCAGCCGGGGGAGATGCTGGTTGAGTTCACTGAAATGCTGGACTGCCCTGCTGCAGGTTTCTTTGTGTTTCAGGACACACAGTGACYGACAGGAGCATGACAGYGAGTTGATCTTATMTGTTCTCCATCCAGCACATCCAGCYCTGTCTGCCACAGGGGCAGTCTGGGTTTAGCTGGGTGGRGATATCTGTGTCAGAGGCATTTTAGAAAAACCATCTTTAATGAAATAGCTATAGGGTGGTGTTTTCCTGCATATTTTGATGAGATTCCTGTGCCAAACGTGAAGTTGTTGGTCCTGTTTTTGTGTCATTCAGAAAGGTTTAGGGGCTTTCTCTTGATGGTAGCATTATTTATGGTACAGCCAAGGTGTTTCCACCTTCAGAAATTTGACAACCACTACATGGCTCTCCTTCCCTCAATTGGAAAAACTGTGATTTTGTAGTCAGCCCCAACACTGCTTTGTTTCCTCCAGTCTGATGAAATTATTCTTGCACTACAGTGTCATTGCCATAATTGCTTATCCACCTGAACTTCATGAGTTATCCACTCCTCCTTCATGAGTCTTGACATGAAGCCACAAGGACCAGGGATCCAACAGTGAGAGAGGCTTTTAAAAAATTATTCCCACTGCATGTAGCATGTGCTGAGACAGGATTTTGGAAATTCAATTAATGCTTCCATGAACACAAGTAATGTGTGAACGTGCCTGTGGCTGTGTACTTCCCTATGAAACCTTAGAACTAGGATTAAAGTGACTTTCAGGTCAAGCTGGATGACTGCACTAAAAAAGAAGCGCTTTATTTTTCCTTTAAAATTTTAAGCTCTTCATTTCAACCATGTTGACTTTGTGTTCACAGAAACAGGAATGCTCATGGAAACAGTATTAAAAATATTTTTAAATACTCAGGAAAAGCAAATTTTGAAGCCCTACAAAAAATATTTGCTGTGGAAATCTMATTCCTCTCATTCAGTCAGGAAACAGAAATACACCATATACACTACACAGCCATTACAKCTGTTTGAAGTGTGCCAAGAACTACTCATAAATCAACTACAGACATAGCATACTGTAAATAAGTTTGATGACTAACTCATCAAAATCTTCTCAATGGCAACACAACTGAAAAAAAAAAAGGTGAAAACGTTTGTTAGAAAATAAGGTATCACAAACTGCATCTCTAGCTTCACAGCCGAGTTAAATGAACAACCGTGTTACATTCTGACAAATGTATCCCAGCTGACTGGCAAAAAACTTATTGCTTTACTTTTCTTCCCTTTTGTTTACTGTATTCCTAGTTGGCTTTCTTATGACAGTGCTGCCTGGGTGGTATCTATGGGATTGCACAGCGAAAATCCTGAGAAAACAAGGAAACTGCCCTTCACCAAAGGCATATCTTAGGTACAGTTCTGCACCAGCACACAAATCTTTTCCCAATTTCTTGCAAAATCCCCTCCTCACATTTATGTTTGAAGTCCCCATTTTTAAAAACACCTATGCCCATGTGTAATTTTTTTCTTTGAAATGTGCCTTAATGTGGTGCAGACCTGTGACTGACATTAAGCACACTGTAAGCTTGCTTTTCCATATAAATGCTTTCCTGARTTTGAGCTTAAGCACCCAGTTACCAGACAGCAAAACAAATTCATAACCTCTTCTGTTTCTAGCTCATTAAAGTTATAAACATCACAGTGCTGCATTGTTTAACACTGTACAGCTAATCATATCGTAAAAAAAAAAATGTATTTGATTGTTATCACATATTAGCAAAGTATTAGCCAAAAGCAGGATATCTGCAGATGGGATTTGACATGAGCACAACATCACCCTTGTGTTCCTTCTTTTATCAATGGGTAGAAGAAATGTGAGMAAAACAATGGATTTCAGTGACAGATGATGTGTTCATCAAACTTCATGCACATCCTTTGAAATACGGATTCATCCAAACCAACACCAAAGACTGCTTTATGTCAATGAATTAGGGGTTTTTAATTCCTCTCCAGAAGCATCACTCTCTCGGCTGCTGAGGGAAAAGAACCATTACACCTGCTAACAGTGCTACCTAAAAAAGAAAATCCTTATCTATCTAAATTGTTCTGGAATCCCAAAGTGCAAAATTTTTCTTTCTTTCCCAGGTGAGAATTTTTTTTCTGTGAAGCAGTAGGATTGTTTTAAAATTTTTCTACAGTCCTAAAGTTCAGCAATAGTGTAAACCTCAATTTTGTGTTCTGGTGAATAAATTCGTTACTGAACTAAAGATGATAAATTGTCTCAGAATAAGTTTATATTTCACAAATACAGGTTGATCCATCAGAAAATAAAATTATTTTCACAAGCCAGGAATGCTGTAAGAGAAATCATGAGGAAAAGATTAGACCATAAAACATGGGCGTGCTTCTTAAAAATAATTAAATTTTTTTT
Organism: Malurus melanocephalus; assembly: GCF_030028575.1. NCBI lineage: Eukaryota > Metazoa > Chordata > Aves > Passeriformes > Maluridae > Malurus > Malurus melanocephalus. The sequence goes on along the minus strand of NW_026623270.1, from coordinate 1,570,934 downwards.
GTAAGAAAAAGTCTCTAGAACACTATTGTACTACCAAAGATGACAACAAGGCTGCAAATGCATTTTTSACTCCATAGCAAAGAGAAGAAGAAAAACACAGAAACAGAGTCACAAGTAACAACAAGATAGAGATAAAAGAAGCAATACACACTACAAAGTGTGAAAAATTGACAGAGAAAGCCAAAGATGTTCACCTGTTTTGGCTGGCAATAAAAAAGGAAAAAATACAATAAGTGTGAAAGCAAACATAATGTAAAACAAGATGGCAGAGCTTAGAATATACAAAAAAAGTGCTGAAAAAGTAAAATAAATAATCTTCTTCACTATTTTAAAAAGATATGATTCTTTCCAGTACAATTATAACTCTRAACACAATTCTGTGTGGCCCTTGGAGACACAGCACGAGCCCTCAGGCTGATTTTATGGCAAAAGGAGTGAATATGGGGACAGAGTATAGCACGGCAATTAAAAAAGCAAATGAGAGTGTGAAGCCACCAAAGCAGTTGGTACACAGGGATGGGGAGCGGAAGACTGTCCCAAACTATCTCCAGAGGTGACCATGTCTCATCAKGATGGTAGGCTAATGTGCCCACAGCACTGGAAATGTTTATGACATTTTAAAATATTAGGAAATATAATAGTCACAAGTATAACATAAATAAATTTAAATATAACAAACTCCTCTTGCTTCCAGCCAACACAAACTATGAAATTAGAAACTCAGGCACTCTCTKCCTGAGGAAAAAAAGCTTATATACACCTAGACAAAATGGAAGGCAAGGCAAGATATTTCTCCATCCTGTGGAGTGTTTTGAGCCTTAACCCCTTACTTTTTTGCTTTTTGCTATCGGTTCAAAGCAATCATTCTTTGGACCCTTGTTCAGAMACCCATCACAGATGACCCAAAGGAAGGAAAGCACACCCTCAGACAACCCAGAAAACTGCTGCTCAATGTTTGGCTGAGGAGGGGCCTTTCCTGTCCTCTCTTTTAAGCCCTGAGAGCTGGCCAGTGCTTGCCCTGCTCCTCTGATATTCCCCCGTTAGTGCCTGGCTCACCGTTCTGTGCTCTGTTTGCAAAACCTCCATGGCACCTTGGTTTAGGTTGGCACATTGGGACCACARCCTGTGACCACCGTCTCCAAATGCTGTCATAAGATTGGAAAATAAAGTCTGCAGGTGTAGTATTGCTATCACCATGAGTAGGCAAAGAACATAAAGAACAAAGTCAGTRTAACTCAAATACACTGGCTATTTCAGAGGAAAACAAATTACAAGTATTTAAAAGATCTGCCRTGTCTCCAACAGAAAGGAATTATATGAAAGATACACAACATTATACCAGTGAATCAGAAAAGTAAATACCAAAAGTTAAAATTGAAGAAAAAAAAAATCTCAAGGKGCTGAGACATTACTGTACAAGATTATTTTCCAGGGAAATAATATTGCCTTCAGTAGTATGTTCAGCTTTGGACAAAACCATTTCTAGATACACAATAACAAACAATTTTGTACTGCTGGAAAAATRATAGATTATGCAGAATTTTCCTCCTTGGGATTTGATACATGTAAACAGCTATATAATTTTTTCTTTCCTTTTCATTTAACGTGATATGAATCTCACACTCCTTTGAATGTACTAATTATTCAGAAATATTGTCTAAGGAGTCCAGATACATTTTTAGCATATAAGTTGTCTGTTAATGGCTCAATTGACTAGGCTCAATAAAATAACAAAAAATTTCTYTGACTCCATTTTTATTTGGGGAAAACATTTAGAAAACAAAAACTTAAAAAAACACTTAGAAAAAAAACTCCAAATAGTATTTATTCTTTAATAAGAAATAATTATTCTTGGTTGTCTAAACAGTCCACCAGATTTTTTACCCTTATATCCAGGAAACTTTCAAGAATCACTGACATTTACATTTATACTTTTAAAGGCATAGTTTGGCTCAAGGGAAGAAGCAAAAAGTTCTGTCTGTTCTATGACATCATTCAGATCTACATTTATGTTAARTTCTGAGTTTTATTTTCTATATAAATGATTACTTTCATCACAGCAAAGTYAAAAAGAAACAACAACTGAAGTCACATCAGCAGAACACAGGAAAACAGGACACAGGAAAATACACTAAATCATGTATTTTCTGACTTGAATGTTGACATTTGATCCTTCTGGATTAAATTTGCATAGTGCATACCTCAATGCAGTTAAGTTATTATTAAGCTCTTTTTAAAAATCTAGTTTTGGTGTTTCATGTGAACAATTTCACCTTTAGACTAGATAGGGTTAAGCTTTCATGTGAGCACAGGAGCAGCACAGAGCATAAAACCTTTCCAGGGTCTGAAGTACTCTGAAAGGGCTGCACTTCTGTACTGCAAGCTGTGTATCACAGAATTTCCTTGTATCTGAACATTTTTTAATTTGCTGGCTTATTNAAAATGCAGCATATTTCTGTGCTGCCTTGGGCTTCTGACTTTATGGAAATTCACTCCAATATTTAAACTCTATTTGTCCTTTGAAAAACAAACCCCCATTATTAACTAAAATGCCCAAACTGAATAAATTTTATTGTCCCATGCTGGTTGAAAAAATGGATTGCCTATTTGAAAAAAAAAAAAAAAACAAACCAACAGAAAAAACCAACAAAATAAAAAACCAACAAAAAACTCCAAAGCCCCACAAACAACAACCCTTTATTACCTTGAAAAATGAAAGCTTTTATTAGTAAAATACCTTCTTGCAGGGCTCGAGTCCTTGAGTTCAAGTCCAGAAAACTGAACTAACACTCAAAGCTAAGAATGTTCTTGCAAATGCCCAAAGAAGTGGTTTGTGTCTGCCTGAAAAGAACCTATTTATTAGATTGAAACCTAAGCCAGATTTGTTTTCTTCTCCAGCAAGGAGAAGAAAAAATTAATTCTGGCAATCCTTTCTCTCAGTGCATAAATGTGTGCAAATAAGTTCTCATCACTTTATTTTGCAGAAGTACGAATAGTTCTGCATCAGTGAGTTTCCCATTTATGTTCAGARTTGTATAAAAGGCTGTCCTGGCTCCAGTAACCAGGAGGGGACATGGCCRGGACCCAGAGGTTAYTCTTTACTACTTCCTGTCATTTTCTGGGCATGGGGGAAGGGCTTTCCTCCAAGTGGGCATGGAGTGATGGAGGGAGCAGTCAGGTATTTCCGGGGGTTTACTGTGTGAATCATTCTTCTYTTTCTTGTACCCTCTGTCATTAGTACTGTTGTTGTTACTGTTTGTTTTCTTATCTCATTGCTGTTTCYRGTAATTGTTCTTATMTCTGCCAGTGATYTTCAGGTTTTCTACCTCCAATTCTTCTGTCCATCCCTCTGCAGGGGAACGAGGGGACAAATGGTTTGGGAAGAATGAGTAGGAGCATTAAAATGGGGAGGAACATTCCTAAACCACAACATGGCTCCATTCTGTTTCTTGCAGCTGTTACAATATTTAATCATTGTTCACTAATTGTCAAACAAGAAAAAMCATTAAGTACTGCCCAGTTCCTCTAAAATCAAGCTATTTGGCCTGATAAAATTAAAATTAAAAAGAAATACAGAAAAACCCTGGAAAATATCTTCATGAAACCTCCAGAATTTCAAGGAGACTTTAGAGAAAAATTATTTTCTTTCTATTGCAGATTTTTTTGCAAATAAAAAACTAGAGAGCTTTTAATCTAGAAGGAGATTCATCTGAAGATGACTTCACATTACAAGAATAAACATATTAAAACATTTATAAAAATATATTAACAAGTGCTACGTAAAATTTCATTTCTGCGAAGAAGGGATTTTCAAAAGAAAATAGTTTTCACATGAAATATTTTTGCTTAGCTAAAATACATGGTCAAAATTAAGACATTGCATTACAGCTGCTTGCTTATTAGGATCCAGCCTCTCTGTSGCTTTGGGCCCATCAGGTAGTACCTGAATTCCTTAAGTAATCCCACTGAATCCAATAGGAAAGCTCAAGGAATAAGGTACAGCTCGTCTGATTAACAGTGGCAGAATCTGACCTTAAGGTCATTTTAATAAGCATACTGGTGACTTGCTATTTCCTAAGGACCCCTTTTCATAATACATTCCATAAAAATAAGCTCTAGAAAGATATGGTTTCTCCTGCTCCAATATTCCAGACATTTGGAAATCCTGAAGAGAACAAAACACTGCCTGCTTGTCGCAGTCATATAAATGATAATGTCATATCCATGATAATGTCCATGCCCACAATGAAGGACACTCACAGGGAGTTAAAGCCCTGTCCCATGAGTTAAAGACTCACGAGTCCCAAACACAACCATTCCCCTTCAGTATCTTTACTGATGTGTCTAAGCATGGATGTTGAAGTTTGAAGTTGCTCCTGGTTATCAAGTTCYTTTTTGCCCAGTGTCATGAACCAGTTTCTATTCTGAGACAAAGAAAAACACATAAAAATATTAAGCTATTCCTTAAGTACCAATTTCAAGTTCTTCCATATCAACAAAAAGCATCTTCCAAAGTGTAGGAATATCTTGTGCAAACRGAATTTGTTAATAGCATTTGAACAGGAGAAAATAAAAATGTGGTTTATTTTCTCCCTGCGTTATCTTTTAGTTGTTGTCTGTGCAATTACAAAATAGCACATGGCTTATGTACGGACCTGTCTAGCATAGAAAAAATGGAAAAGATGCAAACCAACTGGTGCTGTCATTGAAAAAATACTACAAGTTTTGCGTGCACACTGTAATATCCTACAGAGATTAATATAAGCATGCCAGGTTTATGGTTATTCATTATTACACTTCTGGGAAAATAGAACAATATATCTTGATAGCTTTAAATACATATTAGATCCTCTGAGTTGCTGCTGATTATTTAGCCCATATTTCTGTCACTGTATTTCAAAATTGCATTAGAGGGAGCATTCTGAATTTGTAAAGTTAGGAGAAAAAAAATGGCAAAAGTAACTTTTTTAGCCTTCAAAAGGATACTTAAATGCTGACTGAAGCAGTCTCTCATCAGGAGACCTGGCAGAAAAGGGAAAGCAGGAGACAGCTAGCCATAACTTTGAACTGACCCTCAAGCCTCAGMTACCAAATGATGCTCTCAGGATCTCAGAGATTGTATTTCCCATAATGGGAAATAAAAGTCCATTGTATTCTGCTCAAATGAACGATTTGCTTTGGTCACAAGATTCAGAAGCTAAATATTTCTAGCCAACACAGGTACTTACAAAGTCTTCTTTTAAAGTTTGCTCTTGCTTTGGCCTTGGGAGGGCAAGAGCAACTTGGCCCACCCCATTCAAAGTGTAAACAGATCACTCAGGAGGYAGAGAAGAAAGGGCAAGTTAATCAGCCAGCTTTTCTTTTGTCTTACAAAGCTGGTGGGCAGGAGGAAGGGGCTGGAGAAACAGAACCCCCTTTGCATAAGATCCTTTAGAAACAGCTGAATAAGAAAAGATGCCAGATGAATTCAGAGAAGTAGTCTGCAAACAAACACTAAAGCAGAATTAGAGAGAAATTCATGTTAACTGAGATAATTTTTAATGCATTTCAAAGGAGCATGTCATGGCCTGGCTTAGAACATGGAACAGGCATTATCCTGATAGGCATAGAAAAAGCTGCTGAGGAGGTCACAGTTTCAGTAGAAAGAGCATGAGAGAGGGAAATGAGTGTGAGATGAATTTCACAACGAAAAACAGAGGACCAGGCAGAACAGAGATGGGTGGTTCAGATGATGATGGTAACTCCACTGCCACGGGTGTTTTTCCAGCAGGCTCTCCTCTTGCACTGTTTGGGCACAATGGGGTCACCTGGGGTACCCAAGAGTGTTGGTCCTTTGGACAGACCCTGGTCCAGTCACTGGTGAGACCCTTGGRGCTTGCAGCCACCTCTGCAAACCTGAGCCTGTGCTGCCTGCAGACACAGCTGCAGRGTAAAGTAAGGTACAGCCTGATAGCAGCAGCAGGGAAAAGGCAAACATTTCTTATCTACTGCCTTCTGTTTGAACTCAACCCAACTAAACTGTCTTCCCTGGTTCCTGAGGAAGATTTATACGCGGTAGCTAAAAACTGATGATTATTTCGTTTGCCACACACACAGCACCTCTCATTACAAGATATAACCAGCATCCCTTGGCTCCAGCTCTCTGAAGATTTGTGCTGGTTTTATAGTCCCAAAACTCTCCTTTTTCAGAAGGCATGACTCTCGAGAACTGCATGTTTCATACACAATGTCAACATTGATAAAACAGTCCACCACCAATTTCCTCCTGTATGTATGCAAGCTCATTAACCACAACAGATTTATTTTTATAATTCAGCATTTATACTRAAAAAAAMCCCAACCCAACCCAAAACTTTTATTAGKTAGRAGGTCAGACTYTGAACTCAGCTCGTTTTACATAGCYGTATCCAAGATMGAACTGTGATTCTTCATCAAAAYCTTGAGCTGGGACCTGACAGTAACGAGAGGGCTGAGAAGAACCAACCTCAGTGAGAGATCTACTGAAAATATCCCTAAAGTATGCCCAGCATGYAGATCCTACAGGTAACCATGTGTTCAGATCTCTACCAATAAACACTCCGATTTTCTGAATTGTTGGTGTGCTAGCCACCAATCAAAAGAAGAGGAAGAAGAGGAAGAGGAAAATTAAGAGGAAGAAGAAGAAGAAGAAGAAGAAGAAGAAGAAGAAGAAGAAGAAGAAGAAGAAGAAGAAGAAAACGAAGAAGAAGAAAACGAAGAAGAAGAGGAAGAAGAAGAAGAATGTTAAGAAAGACAAGCAAAATAAGAAAGAGGAAAAAAAAAAGAAGAAAAAAGAAAAACAAAGCTGGGTTTAAAGTTTCTCAACATTTCATCCTGGAAATGGCACAGAGGCTAATGAATCAGCCCAGGCCCCCCTCCATCCTCAGCTAGATCTGCATCCAGCATTCCTCCCTATGTTTACAGCTGGGAAGAAAATTGAATTAACTACATGGTATTATTTTAGCATAAATGAACAGGAAGACTGCACCAAAATTGATGACCCAGTGGGTGTTGCCCCTCCCTGACTGTACTGTATATGCAGAGCTTTCTAGACTCAAATTTATTGGTTTGTCAGAAACTTTGGTTATTTTCATCAAGTTGAGTTTTACATTAAACATTCCTCCACTTAATTGGAACCATGCGGACACATTTGGGCAGCATCCATATTCCTGCTCAAATAAAAGGGGTACTTTGTTACAAATTCAGCATACTTTGCTGTTAAATTATATTTTGCTAGCAATTACAATTAAATATGAAGTTCACACTTAATAGCAGACCTTGTAATCGTGTGGGAGCAGTTCTCCTTCCATGAACATCATGCGTGGGTGGGAGAAGGGAGAGCCCTGTAGCCTCATTTTAATAATGAAATAAACAGTTGTGCTGGTGAGTAATTCAGGGATTTTAAGACAGGGCTTTGGCAGGATGGAAATAGTTTAAGGAGCTTATTTAACCCTCTCACCTGCTACTTCTAGTGCACTCAGGAATCCCCACCACCCAATTGCAGACAGAGAGGAACAGCACCAAGAGATTTGGGAAGAGGTCAGGGGGTTGTGTCATGCCTGGATTTTCTTTCTTTTAGTCTCCTTGTGAAAATWGTTGAGGATAGCAAAATTAGGTTTGCACAAAGATTTTAAGGTTCTCTTTTCTCCCCCAATTGGTTTCTAAATTTAAYAACAACAATTTTCTAAAAATTCTCAGCTTTTCTGGCATTTGTCTTGAAAAACAGGTAATGTTGTTCAGCAAATTGAGATTTCACTTTCAATTTCATTTGTGGTTTTATATTTTCATGCTTGTTCATGTTAGCCATAAGCATGTCTGTCGTGGAAGGGTATGAAATGGACTCATTAGAAGATGAAGAGGAGACATTTTGTTATGGAAGAGCAGGTTTGATACTATAGTCAGTACAAAGCAGGGTCTTTCTGTCATAAAAACCAGAMTATTTCAACCATGAATGTGATGGTAGTATTCCTACTATCTTGAAACATGTTTCTACTGACGTCTCATGGAATTACAGAATGCAAACAACAAAAATATTAAAATACAAAATATTAACTTGACAGGAAAACTTACTTGTTCTAAATTAATTTTTCTTCTGAAAACCAAGATTTAAATTTGGATTTGTACATGAGGAAAACATGAAAGATATAGGGGTCTAGGTCTGAGGAGATACTGGGATGAAATCTGCTTTACTAAACAAAGAAAACCCAAAATAACTTAATGAAAATATTTCTACCCATCTCAAGCTGATTTCCTAGTCTTCACCCTTAAAATCTCTTGCTGTCTTGCAAATGAGATTAATTTCCACCCTGTCCATTTATAGATGACTGGAGCTTGTCCCTCATGCAGTTGATGCTACCCAGCTACTGTCACCTGTCAGTGACAACCCGAGGTATTTCCTGCCTTCCCTCTGCTAAGCCAGGCTCGGTATGTTTGAGAGCCACCTTTATGAGTGGCCAGCTCAGAAGAAAAGTAAATTATGAGACTGATGCCCTGTCAACAATTCAAAGAAGCTACCCTGGCTGATGACAGCAGTGCCTTGTTTTCATGGACATACATTCATGGCCAGCTGGGGATGTGCATTATCCTGGTTTTGGCTGGGATAGAGTTAATTATTCCTAGTAACATAGTACAGGGATGTGTTTTGGATTTAGCTTGAGAATAATGTTGTTAATACACTTACATTTTTAGTTGTTTCTAAGAACCATTTATACTAAATCAAGAACGTTCCAACTTCCTGCTCTGCCAGTGAGAATGGATGAGAATGGATGAGAATGGATGAGAATGTTCTGGATTGGCACAAGAAGGTGTGGGGGGACGCAGGAAGGACAACTGACCCCAACTGACCAAAGGGACACCCCATAGCATCATGCTTGGTACATAAACTGGGGGAAAGCTGGACAGGGGCTGCTGCCCAGGAACAGGCTGGGCATTTGTTGTCAAGTGGTAAGCAATTGCATTATGCATCACTTGCTTTGTGTATTTTCTTATTTTTGTTGTTGTTATTATTTTCTTCCTTTTTTTCTCTTATTAAAYTGTATCTCAACMCACAAGTTTTCTCAGTTTCACTTTCCCCCATCCCATTGGTGGGGGATGGACCGAGCAGCTGAGTGGTGTCTAGTTGTTGTCCGGGGTTAAATCACAACATGCRTGTGTCACATGGGCCCTGGGGACAGGATTTATGTCCCCTGACACACATCTTCCACACTGAGCATGCCTCAGAAATCTTCACCAAGCATCTGCTGGCTGAGGCATGGAATTTAAAGGAGTGTTTTCCTTCTTCAGCCTGCACATATATCCTGTTTGYTTCCACCATTGTTGTTCCTGCACAAAGCACACCTGGAGAAGCCAGCTCCACTGAGTGTCTCAGTTCCCGAGGATAGGGGGATTAAATAACTGTGAGACCTAGAAGCAAAAAGCACTATCTTACAACGTTATCACCCTGATACGGCATCAGGGAATCAGACCTACGAGAGCACACAGTTCTCACAGAGCCTGCCTTGCTGCTTCCCCAGAGTGAACTGCTGAACTCTCCTGGTCAGCCCCAGAACTGCCATCCCTCTTGGTGGATTGGTCATCCACAGAGTTAACACCTCTCTGGAGGGTCCTGAAGAAAACCACTTCCCCAGTTCAGTCTTTTCTGCTTTTACATCCCCTCTGTGCCCCTACAGTCATTCCAGTGGCAAATACTGGAAAGTCCATCTACTTCAATTATRGATGAGTGAACCTTGTGCTGCTTGAAGCACTTTTACTTGGTACAATTTAGCTTCATGTTTGGCTCATTGTACTGCTTTCCAGTTGCAATTTCATTTAAAGCTGGGAATTTTTTTTTTACACTGGGGCTTTTCTAAAAATATGACAAACGAGTGCACAAACCGCACATTGAGCTTTGGAATCTGTACTGTTTGAGCAGTTTTGAAATTTTACAGAATAATGATCCTTACAWCATCCAAGGACTGCCCCCGCTCTATTACGAAGTCCCAGGGTTCCAAAGGACTTCCAAGGCCAGCACCTCGTGGTTTATTTCTTAAAGATTCTCATTGCCATGTTTCCTCCAGCTCATGATTTCTCTGAAGGTGGCCAGATATCCCCAAAGGAGGACAGCACAAGAAAAGTACAAATGAAAAAACAAAACCAGAAATATTCTACTGAGAGTAAGGCACCCTATTTCTTTCAGGACTTGAACATAATTCGCCATCATTCTACAAATGTGGCTGAAAAGACATTGCATGTCTTGAGACTCCTTTGCAGTAAAAGATGCCTTCTGCTCTTTAAACATTCCCTCTTCAACAACACGTATTCTCATCTGCACATTTTTCATAGAAGCATAATTTTTGTCATATGTTGTAATGAATAGCATACAGCTAAATGGTGCGTATAAGACTGTAATTCCATCTGGGAGTTTGTTGACATTGATAAACCACTYGGGCTTTGCTTTTGTGGTTCATGCCATTACAGCAGCTCAACAGGATTACAATCCTGTTAGGTATAGCTGGTTATAGGCATTATRCCATATGATAATGATTGTATGTTTTATTAAAGTACTTAAAAATGCAATTSAAAATTCTCATCAATGGTCTGACAATATGATATTCAAAAATTATAATCATGCTATTACCTGAATAGCTTGTTTAGGTTTCTTTTTTTTTTTTTTAAGATTCCTCATATCAGGCAATGAAAATACTTTAGTTGGATTTAATTATATCTATGCTGTGGGGCCAAAGCATTTCCCTTGCAATTTTGTGGCATCACTGCTTTTATAGGATATGAAAGCCAGAACATTGCACTGCCCATGAAGAAAAGTGAACCAGACAAGTCTGGTAATTTCATAG
>NW_026623270.1:1543185-1559879 GCF_030028575.1 Malurus melanocephalus | reverse complement strand
ATGTGTGAAACCTGTGTGAACAGGAGCTTTCATTCTTCTGCGCTTTACTCCCAGTTTGTCTGGATCACCATGGRTTTTGAAAATTTCAGTCATGCAGTCTGTTTCTAGAATAGCTTCACTCTGCTAATTGCCATTGAGTTCACAATGAAATAACTGCATTTAATGACTTCAGCAAAGCCCAGATGTTCTAGGCCAGGTGAAAGGGAAATGTTTCTGATATRAAATTTTCCACTCTGCAAGTGATGAGAAGCTCCCAGGCAGGGGCAACATTCACAAAGCATCTGCTCTAAAGGCCAAGCTACCCTTTAAAGTGTTAGGAGATACTGAGGTATTTGCCTGTTTATCCCCATTTCATGCAGTTTCAGAATCCACTATGGACTAGCAAAACTGAAATTTAACTTTCTACATAATGGCACTTCTACCCTGTGGCTAGGACCTTCTCCATGGTACAAAATCTTTGCAGGCAAAGCTTTCACAGCAAAAYCCCCGAGCGGAGATGGGGAGCATACAGCAAAGAGATGTTTGCTAGCAGTTCTTACACCAGCTACCCACATGATAGAAGTTACCCCTCTTAACAGAGCTTTTTGCTGCTAAAAGGACATTTCTCAAACTGATAGTTTAGTTAGTAGCACGTTTCCTTTCATCTCTTCTGATGCTCTTAACTGACAAAACTGCACATCCAAAATGCTTGAATGCAGACAAAACAACTATTCCTGGGGGAGCCACCCAATGGCCAGCAAATGGTTCCAGCAGTGATGGGGGAGTGGAGGGGGCTGAAGCAATGCAGCCGTGACATGTGGGGAAGCAGCCTTCTCATGGATCCTGGGCAGCATCCAACAGCAACACACAAATACCTGGGGTGGGATTTAAGGTTGCAGGTTACTCCTGCAGAAGTTCTCTGGAGCCAAGGTGGAAGGAAACAGAAGACAACCACCCATKAATCTAGTTTTGCAGTGATTTAATATGCCTAAATCCTTTCACTCAACATGTGTACTAAATTCTCATTAGCCTGAAAAATTGCAATGATCAGGAAAGCTTCAGTATAGAGTACTTTCCCACCAGACTCTGTCTTTCTCATCCAGACATACCTCCTTAATTGACTAAACAATAGAGATCTTTCCTCTGTTARCACTCCACAATTACAACAATTCCTGTGAGAGCAAGATGAAAAGGGAGGAAGGCTTGGGGGGCCTGATTCTATCCCCTCTTGCACATAATGAATAACATTGTCAGTGAAATAATGAAGACATCCTCATTATAAACGCAACACAGAAAGAAGACAATGTGATTCAAGGTGGGATCAGTGGACACCACCATCAATWTTTTAAAACAATGTTTAGCGTAAGCAAATTTGATCTGTAGCTATTGAAAGAAAGAATTTGGAAGACCATGGGGTCATTTTTACCGAATCCCTTTCGTAAACATAATGGCACTTTGCCGTGGGTTAGGATGGGTGAAAGTTAATTTTTTATCTCAGTAGGTGGTACAGTGCTGTGTTTTGGATTTAGGATGAGAACAGTGTCAGTAACACACCAATGTTTTAGTTATTGCTGTGCAGTAATCACTCCAAGTCAGTGAGTAGGTGCAGGGAGTGGCTGTGGGGTATTTTGTTGCCAGCTGGGGTTAAACTACGACRCACTTTAATGGAAGTTACACTAATACACACATACAAGAGACAAAATTAGAGTATATAAGTTATGGTACTCTTTTCTGACAAGTACTGAAAAATTCCTTGAAAAACACTTAAAACCTATGTAACGTTTTATAATACTGTCAGCTGAATGATTTCCTGCTCTAAGGGGAAACATGGCCCTGAAGTAAATTTCACTGGGTTAAGACCAAAGGCCATAGAGAAGATTTTTGGTATTTGTTTTCGAAGCTAGTTTTATCCTAGGATGAGGAAGCCTAAGCAGTTTTTACAACAGCTGAACAATGAAAGCCCCAAACTTTATTATTAGCACCACTATGGGTAATGCACCTACTAATAATTTCTTTGCTTCCGAAGGGACAAATTAAATAATTCAGAAAAAAATTAATCAGGAAAGAAAGTTAAGCCTGGGTAACTCAGATGCCAGGGCAGGCATAGTACATCTATCAGAATTGTTGGACAATTTGCAGCTGGAKCTGCCAAGAACAACCAGAAGGTGGGTGTCTCTTGGAAGAGGTACAGCCATGCAGCAAACCCCCTTTACCTCCTTTTTCCTTCTTCCCTTCATGATCAGAGCTGCATCTTCCACATACCATACTGATCTGGAGTGAAAAGAGTTTAGAGCTTATCTGTTTCACATTTTGTAGAATCACTTTGTTTCCTACACTTAGTGAAAGCAAAAGTGTGTTTCTTAGGGTTAGACACTTGTGTGGTTTCACCCCTATTAATATATTGCTATGGCTAGSTACAATGCCAAGTGCCAGCAGCTGGTTTGCACAAAAGGTGGGTATATGATTCTCATTCCTTATTATGAACTCCACATCTTTCAGAGTTATTCAGAGAGAAGGAAACACCTTAGCAATAACTTTTCAAAATGTACTATTCTGAATAGACATACTGYGGAAGAGATGGCAAGGATCTTCTGTTGTAATAGGCCTTTACATTCCAAATAATTTTATTTCTAGGACTGAAAAAYCTCCAGCCCTGATTTAAGAGTTTCCATACCACGTCTGCTGAAGCCAATAAGAATGAAGGGCCCAACTCTTTGCTAGTTCTTTAATGAAAAGTAGAGGCAGTTACARTCACATTTACTGACATTTATTTAACTGACTTTCAGCATACCCAGCTGGCCATGTGGATTTGCAGTCTCATGAAATGCAATTTGAGCTTTGGGATCTATTCAGCTTGCACACTGACAACAAAACTGCAGCTTTGAACAGTTTTTAGGTGGCTGTGCTAAAGGTAAAGCAGCCATTTACTGTGTGCTGTGTACACATTATTTTTAAGCACTGGACTTGCCTTTGATTTTCTTCCAACACCTTCCCCACATACAGCTCACTAACCAAGCACAGTCCACTTCTTTCTATGTGTTCTTTCTATGTTCCTGAGGTTGTGTTGTTGTTTGTTGGGGTTTTGGTTTTTTTTTTGTTTTTTTTTTAAGAAAGGAGATTCTCCCTATTCTTACCRGATTTGGAAAACAGACAATACTAGTGGCTTCTAGTCAGGCTCCAGCAGACAAAACCACAGAGCAAGGAAAYAAGAGGTTTGTTCCACTCGGCCTTTTCCTGTAAAATATTAAGTCAGGGCTACTTAACTGGGGTGCTCTGACAGCATAGGCATGAGGTGTCTTTGTTCACARTACCATGAGAGCCCAGGCCCCTGAGCTGTGCAGGCATCTGGACCAGTCATCAAAGGCTTCCCTTGCAGTTCTGGAGGAGTAGTTGCTTCATCTCACTCATCATTTAAATATCTGTTTAAGATTAATTAAGTGACCCTGTTTATGTTTTCCATGAACTGTAAGGAGAGTCAGGAGTGCTTACTATACCCTGTAGATACACAGRTTTGATAAACCAGTCTGGAAGTCATGAACAGAGAGACCAAGGAAGAGATGAGAAACCTTACCAGAAGAAACTCAATAGCATTCCTGGYATTTTGTCCCATGGACTGCTTCTGAATTTTACTTTAGAGAGTTACTGAAAAAAAAATGCAAACAAAGTCTCAAAAAAGCTAGTTGGACATAAAGAACCAAACTTCTTTCTTCCTGTTCACAGTTCAGGATTGTACGCACTGAACTGCAGACCAGGGTCTTTCCTGCCTTCTCTCCTTCTCACTACAAATATTTACACTGCACAGGTCCAACTTCAGACAGGCAGAAAAGGCTGGATTAGTTCAGAAGATAAACCAGTTAAAATTCCTATTACATAAACMTTCTCACACAGGAAAAAAATAACAGAGTGGATATTTGTTTGCTAGAATAAAAATATACCAGAATAAGTAGTGCACATTTAAAAGTTCTTATGGGCTTCAGATTTTTAAGCACAAGGGAGTGTGAAACTCTGACATCACTATTATTCAAGTCAAGAGAGAAATGGGTAGACATAACATGAATGTTTGCAAGTACATTACCTTCTTGTGGGAGGGAAACACTTGTATGCACATGTGCATTTATATGTGTGCAAAAACATGCAGGGGGGAGTTAGGAAAGGAAAYTATTTCATTTTCCTAAACTCACCAGGAAAAAAGAAAAATAGATTATGGTTTATTTCTCCTGAAATAAATAAATTAAAGTTGTGAAATAACAATGCAGAATTGGCACAAATTTCTGAAGTAATGGGCTATAACACATTTTCAAATATGACGAATTTGTAAATGTTTTCATGAGTAAAAGAATATTATCTTAATCTAATTGAATTTTTTTTTAAATGCAGCTAAAAGCAAATATTAACTGCCTGATACAAATGGCAGCTGTTGTCATGGCAATGCATAAAACAAATTAGCTCATATTGAAAGGTTTAAGGATTTGTTCATGTTTCTCATAGTCTTCCTGTTTGTCTTAATGTTATCCTACCATATTATCTTCTAAATGTGGGAAGCTTACTTGGAAACATTTATTTATTTTTTTCAGTTCACCACAATTTCTTGAGGTAATTGTTTTAACATTGCCTTTTTGGGTGGGCTGTTCCAAGTCAATGTGGCACATTAAAATCATTTTGAGAGARCCTGCTGAATTTCTTTGTGATTTTTCTCTCAGGACCCATAACTTTAAAAATGCTCTTCTTTTCTTCCCTGGGATAATTTTCCAGCAATGAGAGCTACTGGGYTTCTATGCAATCTACTCAAGCTTCTTCAAGGCATTTTCTTTCGCTGTGTTGTTTTATGAKTTTTCTCATAGCTACCCAAATGATTTTCAACAAGTTTCAGCACAAAGTTTCACTAGTGACTGCTCAACAACTACCAGTGGGTGGACTCCAGGTTTTTAGGGCCTTTCAGATGGTRCAAACCACCTTCAGATCCAGGAACCACTGCAGCCAGAAAAAGCTGGCTCCTCTGAGAGGAGAATGGGAGCGACCACAGGGCTTCCTAKGGGGACTAGAGAGGTATTTCAGAAACAAACTTTAGTAGATCTGAAGAA
This sequence comes from Malurus melanocephalus, assembly GCF_030028575.1. NCBI lineage: Eukaryota > Metazoa > Chordata > Aves > Passeriformes > Maluridae > Malurus > Malurus melanocephalus. The sequence goes on along the minus strand of NW_026623270.1, from coordinate 1,554,819 downwards.
AATTAATTCATGATCCAGTTATAAATTRGCTCACCACATACATAAACCTGTTTTAGAAAACCAGAGTTGGTGCTCACTGACACTCTCCCAAACCCAAATATTGCAATAGTCACATCACAACCATGAATCTCTTGTTGGCACATCATATGACTGTGAAAGCACAGGATGATGGCAAAGTCRACTGGATGTTGATTTATCAAGTATTTTGATTCAAATAGTTTAAACTTCTGCTCTATTATTATCAGCAGATGGTTACTTAGTGTACAAATTTTGGATCCATGATCTAACACAATGCAGTCTGTGTCCTAAATCTATGTAGAAGAAACACAGAGCAGAAATAAATAGCCATGGTACCCTCACTGTTTGTAATTGGTGATTTGAGGGACAGATCTGCTTCACACTTCTGTGTCCTAGCCATAAAATCATGCTTGCTCTCCTGGCATAGAGAGAAACAGGAACATGCCAGAGATGCAAAGCAAATGCCAAGTTGTAGAACAGGCCCCTGAAGTATTTTTCTCCCTGGAGAGAGATTAAAGTCTTGCAGTACTTATAAACACCTGCCTAATGATGACAGAATTGAATTTATTGCTTCGTGCAGCAAAAATGCCTCAGAAATAAGATACTAGATGCCCTGTTGAGATCATCCAAAGTAGCATRTGTTGTAGTTATCACAATCTTCAGGTGATAGCCTAAAACATCTGCAGCACATGCATTATTTGGTGAACACTAAGGCACAGCTTGTAGAAACTCTGCCGGGACCCTCCAGAGATTGTAAAGTAGCTGAGACATGATAAGACTTGAAAGAACACCTCACTTCATGATCCTCCATCACTACCCTGCACAGCAGCTCCAGTGGAAGCACTGCCAAATGCCTAAGCTGTGCRCCTTCTCCTTCAGCTTATCACACTCCTAGGTTAGTGAAAACACATTTCTGAGGCTGGGATAATAAGTTTGAACAGAGATCTTAACACGGAACTGCTGTACCTCTTCCTTTGGGAATTAACTATCCTACAAAACACTTACGCCACAAAGTTGGGGTTTTTTTCCTTATTTTTAAAAGAAGAAGACTGGACTTCAAAAATGTTAACTAAATGCAACATTTTAAACAAATCTTTCTAATCCCTCTTGACACATCTACATGGTCAAAAACCAAAGCTGTGTCATGCCAGCGTCCATTGTAACAAGTAGTATCATACCTATACATAAAAGCTTTCCAGCTTTACCATGTTTAAAGCTGGTTTGAGTAAAGGCAATGTCCATTAAACTAAATTTGACAGCAATGTTAAAGGGGAGGAACTATAATTTATATATTGCCTGTAATATGGTCAAATTCCTGGTATAAATGAAAAACAATCTAAAGTACAGCCACCTGATATTGTTGGACTTCTTTTCTTTTATTAAAAAAGAAAGTTTTCATGACTTTTTATTGATAGAAGTTGTAATCAAATGGTCCCTTTTGACTGGAGAGATTTAATCAWGCAGGTTGAGGAGGAACCCTATTTGCAGATCATAAATTAGGTGAAAAAGATCCATGTTTATTTATTTTTATTTCTTCTCCTCTGGACAAAAATCCCTATTTTATTATCTGGAACAACTGGCAAGTATTTTAAAATACGGTCATTACAAATTTAGCTTCACTCCTCAGATCTCAGGCCAACAACAGCTAAAAGAAAAAAAACAAATAAATCCTTGCCCCGTTCACCCTTTCACCACCTTCACAATTCTGTTCCTCTCAGAAAAACTTAAGAGAACTGGTGAACATTGTAGTGTGCCAGAACAGTCAGTGCACACAGGCTATTTTAGATCAAAGGGAGAAATGCTTTCTGAAGTGCCAAGAGCTTCATCACTGTTATACCAAAAAAAGTGCCAGCTCATCTTTTCTGATGGATTAAATATTATGGAGAGAGATTGTGTCTAATAAGGGCACARCTGGATGATTAAAGACATTATGGACTGGACAAATACAGCTTTCAACTCCTTTTGGAAACAGCCCATCCTGGTGCACAAAGGTAACATACTCTCAGGGCAATAGTCAGCATTTTCCACCTTCAGCCCTGGACCGACTTCAGGCACTGGTAGATGAGCAGATCCAAGTGAAGAGCAATGTAATTCCCAGGACAGCCAYGGCACAGAAGGCATGTCCACTGCAAAACCAGAGCAACCTCAGAAAGAAGGAACCTCAAGAACATTTTAATACAATTTCCTACAAGTACCTAGGAAGTTAAGAGGATAGGTACCTTGGTTCTCATATTCTCAACTCAAATGATAATAAAAAAAGGCTTTTGCTTCTTTCTCTACTGAGCCATCCTCCATCTGTGCTAGTCTTCACCTTTGAGCTGGCTAATCAATGAGATTCCTAAAAAGAGTTTGGCTTCCTGACTTCCAAAGGATTGAAGAAGCTACCTCCTCTTGTCTTGCTTTCTCTGCAAGAGCTGATTTCTTTTGTACCTTTTCAAGTCTGTGACCTTGAAACAAGAGGCTTTAGGCAGTAATTTGAGCTCTTTTAGCCTCCTGAGAGCATTGCCCATCTAATCTTTCTCTATCAGAAATGCCCCATGGAGTGATACCAATGTCCATCACCCAGGCTTCTTTCTCCCACAGTGGCTGCTGCAGAAGCGGCTTAGGGAGAGCWCATGAAACAAGCCACTATCTGAAATCTAATCCTCATGCTCCTTCTGCATCCTGCTGTTAGAATTCAGATGTTAGAGGGAATACCACTGCCTTCCCAATAGGATCTGGTTTGCACCTTTTATCCATTAATTTGTCTAATCCATTTTGAAACTCTTGATGTGTTCTGACTTCACACTTTCTTGCAACAGCCAGTTGTAGAAGTTTATTACCGACTTTGAAGAAAGTCACTTTTAAAAACCTGTTTTAAATTACATCTAATCAGTTTCAATACATGTTCTCTGATCTAGTACTGTAGGATTTGGTAAACAAGTTTAACACTCATCTTCTGCACTGCCTTCTTGATGCCATAAATCAACTTCATCCCTCTTCAGCTTTCTCTCCAAACTGAAGTGAAACCATAAGGCTGCTATTACTTCCTTGTAACAAAATGTCCTTATCCATAACTTTTTTTTTTTTTTTTGAGAAAAAATAGTTCTTGAAATTTAGAGACCAATTTTATGCAATACTAGAGGTGTGGAGGCACAAAGATTTCCTAGAAAAAATGTAATCTTTGGTCATGTTCTCGGTACCATTCCCGATTTGGGCAATTTTAGCTGCAGCTACACACGGAGTCAACACTGATTAAAAAAAAACACCAACTCAGCATCGCTTGGGCTATTTTAAAGCACTACAGAATAGCTTTAGAAATGCATAAAKTAACTCCAAACAAGAGGCTAGATCATACAGCAACACAGAATAATGYCATGCAGAGATGCTTGCTTAAGCCTTGGAAAATTTATAACTACGTGAAGGCAGTGTGCAAACTCCTCCTAGATTTGGCAGCAGCTTGTCCACATAGGATGCCTACAGTTACAGTGCATCAGGTAAATGGGGCAGGGCAATACCCTCCTGTGCATTTGAATGTCCTCAGAACAGCACCTCTCATTCGGGGAGCCCTGTCCTCTCTCCCAAGCGCTGTGTCTGGCACAAACAACATCTGCAGCCCATGTACTGCAGAGTTAATAATTATGAGAAAAAATCAGTGACTAACGAATTCTCCACAATTTAAGGCTTATTTTCAGTCTCCAAGAAAATTTACCAGTACCCCATCTGAAGGGCAAGGCATAGCTGTTAGGTGACAGCAAAGGATGGAAAGTATGAACTACTTCCTCTTCACCCAGTRCTGCATGTCTTCTCCCTCCCTGTGTATGCCACTGATGCACCTCAGAAAATATTTATGAGTTCTCATTCACATACTTCAGCTGATAAATTTAATATCACATTCCCTGGGGTAAGCAAAAAATAAAATACTGCATTGGCCTTCGCACATGTGGAGATTATATTACTTCACAATGAAACCCAGCAAGCTGCACGTTACAGTTTTTACCACAATCTCCTTGGTAGGAATGTTTCAAATACATTGCATATGTGTGAATACAATATAAGCATACTGAAACGCTTTGAACACTGTAATACATCAGACACTCGAGTCAGCGAGGGGAAAAAAAAAAAAAGCCTTCACCTCTCTTGGCTCTTATCTCAAGTCTGTGCTGTCCTTTATGTTTGACAATGGTGTTCTTTGGTCTTGTGGATGGTGCTGAKTACAACGTATTGAAGTGAACTCTCAAACAACTGGATGCTTGACCACATTCCTCAAACCTGTTACCTTGTTCATTAAGTATCTTGTGCAGGGAAACAGACTAGAGGGCTTGTGTGGTACAGCTCCCAGAAAAACAGATTAAAGGTGTCGCAGCTGCGCAACAAAGTCCGTGGGTTTAGCAAACATATTTCTACACGCCGTAAAAACCCCAACATCTGACGTGCTGGGGTTTTACAAGGCTGCAACGCTGGAAAGTGGGCATAGAAAGCGAAAGCATTGAGAGGCATTAAAGAGCCACATTCCCCATTCGGTTCCCGCGCCGCCAGCCCGCGGCATCACCGCGGCACCGGCACCGGCACCTGCTCCCGCCGCCCGCGCTCCGGGGCTCGGCTGCCACCTCCTGCCCGCACGGGGAAAGGCCACCGGGTCCCCGGGAATGTGCCCGGCCCGGCACGCCAGCCAGCCCAGCACGGCTGTCTGGGACAAGCAGAACGGGATTCGGGGTCCCTGTCCTCCCAAACGGGACCATTTCCCCATTCAACACTTCGGGAAATTACAGCTCATAAGCTACCGGCACCCATCCATGCAGAYCTGTCATCTGAGACCCTCCTAAACTCTATTTTATCAGGAATAAAGCGCACTGGGTAGCTTTCCATGCTTAAACCAAAATGCCCATCTGTGTGAGCATTAATCATTCCTAAAGAACAAAGCACTAGCAAGTTGTACATCCAAGGAATGAAAGCACACTGTCTGTGCACATTTCCAAGTGACTTACTAACCTCCACACGCAGGAACTTGGTGGCATAGACAAATTTTCCTCACCATTTTTAACCACAAAAAAACATAGTCTTCCTTTTGGTTTGTTGGGGTTTGTTTTGCGGGGGTGGGGTTGTTGTTTGGTGGCCTTTTTTGTTTTGGAGGGGTTTTTATACACAGCAGGCTTCATCCCAGTAGAACCCTGGATCGTTTTAGGATCTGCTGGTTTGCCTTCCAATTTCCTAGGACAACGGTAGAAACAACATTACATGACTGCATGTTCAAACAAAACACACATGCCAAGAGACTTGAACAGGATGGCACATGCAACTTTTCTTTCCCCCAATACTACCTTGAGCTTTGCAATCTACCTTTGAAATGGCACATGCGCGTCTGAATGCACACATCTTTAATCTTCCACCTGTCTGTCCCTTGACAGCTGTTCTCCCTATATTTTGCCACACATTTTATGGATTATTGTTKGTAAGAAATCGGTGGGCAGAGAGGRTCATCSCAAGRCTCACTACCAGATTCAGYCTCATCCACTCAGCCTCTTGCAGCTGATGCTCTGCCTCCACCTGCTGTTAACCATGTTGACCAGTCTGCCTCTTCTTTCCCTCACATCCAATCCTCTCACCCATCATCTGGAAGTTTTCCTTCTCCACCACCACTTTCCTATTGCATCACAAGTCCCTGAATGGAAACACACAAACTTCCCAAAAAAACTATTTTAAGAAGTTAGCTAACTTTTTTTTTTTTTTAACAAGTAGTAAATAAACAACCATCAAATTCAACGAGAGTCTCAGAAATAATTATGTTGCTTTAASTAAAGTTTAAAAAAATAATTGAGATGGATAGTCTACAATGAAAAGTTCAGGACATGGGAAACAAGCAACAAACTTCTCAACTATGTGATTAGGATCTTGTGGGAAGGGCTGATTAAGAGTATCTACATTCACAACCATACTAGCTCAATCAATAATAGCATGATTGGTTTCATCATAATGGGGACAGATGAGCAGAAAAGGATCAAGGAATGCTGATTTTAAAAGAAAATATTAAAAGCTGTTATGCTGAGTTTAAAACAACTGAGTAGATGAGGGAAGAGTCAGAACCAGCTGAGGTTTTTATTTGGAGGAGTGGAAGTCAGCCTCTGCAGAAAGAGGATTTGAATTTGCATGTTTGTTTCAAGTACAGTAGCTTGCTGCTCTCCATGCACATAAAGGCACTTTTTGTACATGGGCTGACAAACATTCTGTTTTGCTGCTCTGAMAACAGCAAAGCTGAAGGGTGTTACTTGAATTTTGTCCATTCAAATAAATGAGTGAAAAAGAGAATATATACCATAGCTCTATTGACATATGAACACTTTTATATATATGGATATCTGAGGGTGTTTCATTTTTTTGTGGAGGGGTTCTACAAAAAGTGACCTCAATTCTTTTAAACACATACTCTTAAAACTAGAAACCTTTCAGTTTTCCCCCACAATTTGCCTTCCTAAACCTGTCCTAAGCATCTGTATTATGTTATCCAACACACTGGCTGCTAACAATACAATCAATATAAAAGGTTACTTAGGGGTCATGGCTTTTTTTTTTTTTTTCTCCTCAAAATACAAAGCTTATTATAACAGGGACTTGAATTCTTTCACTGCAGAAAATGTCTTAGAACCACGCAGGTGAGAAAATGTATACTGGAATTGCAATTTTTTTCTTTTTAGTATGAAAACGGGTAATTTAATAAACATTATTCTGCTCATCCACATAAAATACTTTCTTTCAGTTTAACAACTTGATTGTGAAATTTTATAGGGCAGGAACTTGGCATGCCAGGCACTGACATAAATGCCTATTTCATCACTTTTGGAAACTAGTATCTGTCTGGTTACACATTAGTAGATTTTAGATAATCAGCATACAAATTYTACTGTTCTGCTTCAAAGAGTAAAGCTTGTCTTATCTTAGGCACTGGCCTTAGTCAGACTACAGCAAAGATGAACAGATTCCTGGCACTGACTGACGTCGAGGACAAGCTAGGTTGATTTGTACATAAACATTTTCCACTTTGTAGATATATTTTTAGTATAACTCTATTTTGTGCCTAATAATCTTTCAGTGGTATGAAATATCAGATATCAATAAAAGAAATTTTTAAAACAAACYCATCAAGTACAATCCAAATTATTTGTAATTTTTTTAAAGCATATTCGTTATTCAAAGTCCATATCATGTATATATGTTGCTCAGAGATCTCAGTGAAAATATTTTAAATACTTTTGCTWACATACAATAAAAAGTCCCCCCAATTGATTTTGAATTGGAAGAGGAGGGGAAAAGCTTAAGACAAAGTGAATTTCAGATTAGTTTCCATTAGTTCATACAATATAACATGACTTGGACATATTAAMCAATGGCTGAAAGTCCAGATATTTGTAGAGTTATTTACTTCTGTAAAAGATTTATCATAATTTAGAGCAGATCAGGTACATGAAGCAGTTGATGTACAGTTAGAGTTTTTTGTAGTGGACTTTCATACAAAAATAATGCCCATGTACCAAAAACATAAGAATGCATGTGGGATCATTATATGCAACCCAYACTAATCACTGCTCAATTTATTAAAGAGGACCTCAAAACGTTTGCTTGCTGATCTGAAAACATTTCTGTGTATTTACTTAATTGTCTAAAACCATTGAAAAAATAATTTGCTGTTACTTCTACTTTCCTTAAGGCTAAAAAAAAACACAAACCACATCTGTGCATCCTCTCTGTGGTTCAATGGTCTAACAAAAGTTACAAATCCTACTAARGCTTAAGATCCCAAACACACCATCTCCAAAAGAGATCTTCAAGGCTGACACATAGCTCTCTGTTCAGTTCCTTCACATCACTGATTGAGAATCTGCAGGAAAGGGAGCAGGTTTCAGGGACAATGCTGGCACCAACTTCAGGAGCATGGGCACATGTGGAACACTGACTTGCAGCTGGGATAGCCAGGTTTTCCAAAACAAACAAGGAACAAAACCGGACAGGTAGAGGCAATTCTAAATCAGAAATGTTGCTAAACAGAACATATTGGGACTTATGCTTGATTCTACAGGATATTGTGTSGTTTAATATTAAATACATCTTTTCTATATGTGGGATTAGTTCTCACTCTTCCTCAAGTACTCCATGCTTTAAATAAGACAGGAATATATAATCTTCTCTTGGCAAAGCAGGCAAAGTAAGCAATGCTCTCTGAATTAATGGCTGAAGCTCACAAAAGTGCTTGTGCAGTGCAGATTTGCTGCTGACAAGACCTGATCCCCCAACAYTCAAAACACACCAGCACATTACAATGGGACCCATTACAATGGGACAGAGAGAGAACTATCCTAAAATGAAATTATTTATCTTCAAGCAAGCTCTCAAGTTCACACAACAGAGGTCCACACACCTCCTCCAAGCAGAAGCAGCACTGAGTGGCTGTGCCATTATCCCAGAYTCCRAGGGATTGAAAYAGTGAARCATGCACTGTCATGGGAAGGAGGGRAGGTGAGGCATAACCAGCTCCTCTACAGGAGCCAGTCAGGTCATGACCCTGATGCCTGATGATTTTTGCTTTTCCTTTTTACGCTTTCTGTACCCTCTATGCATTCCCCTGCACCCCTTAGCCCACATGCTTGTAATTCCTGTACCTTGATATTCCAGCTTAGTTTAGGAGTTCTGCTGGGCAGAGAGACCAAACATCCTAAGGAAGGAGTCAGTGTGCCCTGTGCTATCTTAAACCTGAGGCTCCAGCCTTGGGTGAAGCCTTCTCTCTGGATCATCTTGTGTAAACTGGGCTCTGGCCTCATCCGGGGGGAGATTCATTAGAATAGGGAGACATTACTGCATTTGTGAAGTTTCTTATTGGGGAATCCTAGATAGGTATGCTAATTCCTGAAACCTATAAAACTTGTATCCGTGCTGTACACGGGTGTGCRTTCTGCCATCAAGTTGTGCACCTGGGATCCCAAATACCGAGGTAAAACCCTTTTTATCCCCTTAACCGTGTCTGTGTCATTATTAAAAACTGGCCTTTCAAGGCAGCAGTTTTTCTGGCACCCAGAGACGGGATGAGAAGGAGATTGAGTCCTAGCTCTGGGATTGAAAGCAACATCCTGTCCTGCTGCCCCTCTCCTTTGCCGGCACTTTGGGAGGGGGAGYAGCAGTCCCAGAGCTGAGACCGGGAACTTCAAAGAAATCCAACACAAGGCACGGGGAGGAGGTAAGATAAAAGGGGTACGGTATTATTGCTAGCAAAGGCCTGGTGAGGGTGGGTTTGTGGCCACGGGGGCCCTGTAAGAGGGGGGTTTTCTGTAATAAGGAAATTTCCTTTTCCCACAGGGGTGTGGAAAGAAGAGGACGCTCTTCGCTGTATCCACACAGAGCCTGAGAGCTGCTCCAGGGCTCAGTGCAGCACGCAGCTGAAAGGCTCAGGGGCTGGGTCTCTCTGCTGGGGTGGCAGTGAGACCCAGCAAGGGCAGGTTTCTTGCATGCATGCGCCTCTGCTTTCTCTCTGGTCTGCTTTTGCACTATGGGTTAGGCTGCAACTTGTAGTGGGGGGTGAGATCGCTGGTTCCATTCTTGCTTCCAACTCTATTTGCTTTACATCTACAAACAGAACATGGGGTGTATATCATCCTCTCAAAGTATTCAGATACCCCCTGAAGCCCCATTAGGTGTAATATTAAAACATTGGCAGGTTCTAACGGGGAAGAGAACAACCCTGGACACGGGGGAATTAGTAAGACTCTGCACATGTGTTTGGCCAGTTTTAAGCCTTAGAACTGGAAGAAGATGGCCACAGTTTGGAAGTCTGGATAGTGAGTTGATTACTGAYTTATTGGTGGAACTCAGAGTCCAGGGCAGGTATGAGGAGCTGAGATATGCGGAGTTGTTTGCAATATTCTTGAACAGAGAACAAGCTTGCAATCAAACGTGGAAAGGCTGCGTGGAGATGGTTTCACTAAGGAGAAGAGAGCAGGGGGGAGGATCACCCCCTGTTCCACCGCCGGTGCTGCCCGTGCCAGTGGAGAAGGGGGGAGGTGCGGCACCCCCTCCCCTGCCACTGCCACCCCTTCCCCCAGACCCTCCGGGGCTGGGAAGGGGGGATGATTGCCCACCACCCCCACCCCCTGACAGCCCTGGGGCCGGGAGTGGGGCCGGAGCGGGGACGAGTCCTGTTGCCGCTCCTGGTCCCTCGGAAGCCGGGAGCGGGTGGGGTTGGCCGATTGGCCGGACAACCATTGTTAGTACAAAGAGAGAAATAATTTCACTTAAAATCGAGCCAGGAGACTCTTACCGAGTTTGCTTCTCTGAAGAGGAGACAGACGCTCAGGGTGCAGCAGTCACAGGGGCTAGAAGGAGAAAGGAGAAAATTACTCGAGAGGCGATAGAGACACCTAGTCCCGTTGCCAAACGCACCCGGTCCAAAAGAGATGGTGCAGAACAGRAGGAGCATGCTCYAGAGGCACCCCTGAGGCAGGCTGTCGGTAATMAAGGATTGGTTTATATAAAARCACCTTTCTCCCTTGGGGAATTACAACGGTGGAATGAATCGCTTGGACGGTATAGGGACAATCCAGAAAGAGTGGCTATSCGTTTTGAAACAGCTATAAAAGCACAAAATCCAGACTGGAGTGATCTGAATGTAATGCTAGATGAATTGCTSGATAGCACAGAAAAGGAAATGGTCACCAAGGCTGCAATAGCTGCTATAGAGACCCAAATTACAGCTGGAACCCTTCAAGGACCTGTAAATGACATTTTCCCTTTATCAGATCCAGGGTGGGACCCCAATGTGCCAGATCAGATGGCCAAATTAAAACGATATCAAAAATGGGTGGTCCTTGGGTTGAAATGTGCTATTCCTAAAACAGTGAATTGGTCCAAATTTTATGAAATTAGGCAAGATGTAAATGAGTCCCCTACAGACTTCCTGAATAGGCTCAAGGAAGCTGCACGGAAATACACAAATCTGGATCTTGAATCCCCTGCACAGTAGTCCCACTTGGCCTTTCTGTTTATAGGCCAGTCTGCAAWAGACATAAGGAGAAAGTTGCAAAAAATGGATGGGACATATGATATGAGTTCATTGTTGAATGCAGCCTGGAAGGTGTATCAAAATAGGGATTCAACAGCTACACAAGATAAAAACCACCATAAGAAAAAACAACATAAGGGGAAGTCATCTAACCCACCCAAAAAAGGTTCTCTGGCTGATGATCAGTGTGCCGTTCGCAAGAAAAGGGGACACTGGAAGAACGAGTGTCCGACACGGCCGAAACAAACACCTCCAGTACCTGAATTGGCTGTGGGTGAGGGTGGGGACTGACGGGGACCGAAGGCATTGCCCACCCCAGCCGAGCCTTCGGTTATAGTCAAGCTGGGGAAAGAGGATGTTGAATTCCTGGTGGATACAGGGGCAACATACTCTGTGCTAAATACCCTAAAAGGGAAACTGAGTCATGATACTGTAAATGTGATCGGTGCCACAGGGGCAAGTGAAACAAGGCCKTTCTTTCAACCCTTGAAATTCAAATTGGGAAAACATTGGGTGACTCACCAATTTTTATATATGCCAAATTCCCCAAAGCCATTATTGGGCAGAGATTTATTGGAGAAATTGGAAGCAGAAAT
>NW_026623270.1:1539893-1541613 GCF_030028575.1 Malurus melanocephalus | reverse complement strand
ACCCCATGCAGTGGTGTTTGTGCTGGAACAAAAGGACACTGGCTATCCCCAAGCAGAATGCTTAACTACCAATCTGTGTTGTTGGAACAGGATGACGTTACCCTGAAAACAACWTCTGTCGTAAACCCTGCAATGTTTTTGTCATCCACATTGCTTGATAATGAGCCTGTGCATGATTGTTTGCAGACAATAGAGGAGACYTATTYCAGCAGACCAGAYCTGAAGGAYGTGCCTCTGGAGAATCCAGATTGGGAACTTTTTACAGATGGAAGCAGCTTCATGAAACATGGTAAACGKATGACAGGCYATGCAGTAACCACCGMAGATAARGTAATTGAGGCAAAAGCYTTGCCTTCAGATGTGTCATCACAGAAAGCTGAACTGATTGCACTKACRAGAGCTCTAGAACTGAGCGAGGGGAAGAAAGTAAAYATATGGACAGATTCAAAATAYGCCTTCAGTGTTATTCATGCCCWTGGAGCTATTTGGAAGGAACGTGGCCTGCTGACTGCTCAAGGTAATGAAATTAAGCATGCAGAACAGATCCTTGCACTCCTGMAGAGYATCTGGAARCCTACAGAAGTGGCTGTMATGCACTGCAAAGGTCATCAAAAGGGAAATACAGCTCCCGAACTGGGAAACCGCTTCGCTGRCGAAGCAGCACRGGGGATTGCAGAAAATGGCGCACTTGCAGTAGTACCACAGAAAGAGGTAGAYTTGACAGGGCTTACTCCAAAATACRATCAGGGGGATCAAAAATTGATTAAGGCCCTTCAAGCTGAAATCAAGGAAGGTGGGTGGGCTGTTACCCCAACAGGACAGGTTGTACTCCCACCTCYGCTTCTTYGAGAAATAGCCCAGAGGGAGCATGAGGGTACCCACTGGGGAATAGAAAATCTTTTAAAACATCTGAAGAAGGTAGTGGTTGGGAGGGGGATGACTGATATTGTACAATCTATAACAAGCAAGTGTGAGATCTGTTGTAGAAACAATCCTGACAMGAGCAAGAGASTTGTGTTAGGGGTGACAAARGCAGGAGATCTCCCGGGAGACTACTGGCAAATAGATTTTGCTGAAATGCCTCGCAAGGAGGGATACAAATATGTACTGGTATTGGTTGACACCTTCAGCGGATGGCCTGAGGCTTACCCCTGTTGCACCAACACAGCAAAAGAGGTAGTAAAAGCCTTGCTTAACCACATCATTCCAAGGTTTGGGGTTCCTCTGGGAATGTCATCGGATAGAGGAGCACATTTCATTGCAACGGTGGTCAGAGAAGTTAGCAGGTTTCTGGGACTTGCTTGGGACCTGCATACTCCATACAAGCCCCAAGCAAGTGGCAAGGTTGAGCGTATGAATGGAACCCTCAAAACCCAAGATCTGCCAAGAAACTTCAATGACATGGGTTCAGGCCTTGCCTCTAGCCTTGCTGAGAGCTCACATACAACCAAGCAGGAGGGACAATATAAGTTCCTATGAAATCCTATATGGCAGACCATATCAGATTCCACACATTCCAGGGGAAATTCATATGAGAGGTAAAATTGATTTGCAGAAATATTTAATGGCTTTGAGTTCCACTTTGCAGAAGCTCCAAAGATTCGCCGTGTTGTCCAGGCCCATAGGACTGGACACACCTGCTCATCCATTCCAGCCTGGAGACAGGATCTACATCAAGTGGTGGGACAGCAACTTCTTGCAAGCTGAGTGGAAGGGACTG
>NW_026623270.1:1455310-1481799 GCF_030028575.1 Malurus melanocephalus | reverse complement strand
AAAATTCCGACAAGCAGAGGATGAAAGTTGTACGGGCTGTTGCAGCAACCTCAGAATAGCTTCATCTTTTTAATGAACAGGAACCACAAACCCTGCTTTTGGGAGAGGATTCTCTGAAGGCATTGCAAAACCAACCAGATCTTCACCTCAGTGACTGGTGGTCACAAGTGATTAGACAAAGTTCAGTTTTAGGAAATGTGAGATTTTGCAATAAAATCAAATTTCAAATGTTGCAAATTACAGAAACAATCAGAATACAAAAGCAGAGAGATAATGAATAACCAATGGAAAAAATTGCATTTATCTCTAACAATTGTATTTACTGACTTTGGGATGGATGTGCCAGAGTAGAAAAGTCAAATTAATTTATAAGTAGCTTACGTCAATGACAACACCCCAGAAGCTACTACAGATGGCATCTTAATGAGCCCCATCCTTCTCTGAGCTGGAAAAGCCTGCTCTTCATCCATCAATATTTCCTTCTTATAGCGTGATGCTGGCCAAAGCAAACAAGACCCACCTGTCCACAGTGTTTCTGACCACAYAGAAAGAAAAACAAGTCTTTAATAGATTTTATTGATGAAAGATTTCAGATGAGGGTAGGAAAATACTTCATTTAAACAAATATGATCCAAATCATGCAGCTAACTTAAGTAAAACTGGTAACAATTTTAGGGAAAYTTTAAATTTGAGTAAAATYTAATGTACTTTATTTTACMTATTGAATTWAAGTAAGGAGGCCTTGAGAAAAAATAGAGAAACAAAATCCTAATAATCTGGGATTTTTAAAGAGAGAAGGACTCTTCARCCATGTCCTTTCACATATATTTAAATCATCATGACCTCAAATTATACATTAAATAATGTGGTAAAATGAGGTACAATCAGAGATTGTGTGACWTTTAGACCAATTCAAAGGTAAATGTTCATGAACAACTCAGGTTATCATGAGTGAATTTCTGACACTATGGGACCTTTCCTAGGTACACTGAATCAGGGTAGGTATGGTGAGTGAGACAGTGGCAATTAGCTGTATTTTAATTATAGAGTTTCTAATTAACCAGCAATTGAATTGTAACCCCACTTCATGCAGACTGTAATTGCAATGTCACTGTCCACCATCAGCACAGCAGARTTGAAAAAGAGAAATAATTTGCACAGGTCAATAAAGACAGCAGCAGTTATTATAAGGCTTGTCACAGCTAATACAGGAATGTTTCTCAGTGGCTTGTGATGGCCCATGAGATGCCATGGAGCCCAACAGGGAAGTAATCCTACTATASCTTCTAAAAATTAACCTTTGTGCCTGTAGGCAAACAACACCTCCTACTGAAGGCACACTGGAGCATGACARCATTACCAAGTGTTGTCTGTCTGTGAGTCAGACACAGCTGATGGGTGAAACAGGAATTTTGCATATTGAAAACACTATTTTATTTTCTCTTTCACTCTGGAAAAAAAATTAAAATTAGCAAAAATACTTGTAGCTCCAGCTGTGACAGCATTCAGATATTTATTTTAGCCTATCATTACTATAAGTTTACAAGGGAAATACTTCATTGTCTGTTTAGATATTCTCATGGGAATTTCTACTACAAATRTGTACAATATAGGAAATCCTTTGCAACTACATGATTTTAACTTTGTCTATCCATCTTCACTCACTGCTTCGAATGCTTTAGCTCATTTTCATGAACTCAAAGTCTGGGAGTTGCAATAGTGACAGGATGCAAGAGCAGCGAGGAGTATGAAAAGCAGGGATAGATTTTAATGTCAAACGTATACTCAACCTTCAGGAATTCCTGTTTCAGGAAAAAGGGAGAATAAATATTTACATAGAGTTGACTGCCCAGCTTATGTACTGCAAAACATAATATTAAAAAAAAAAAAAAAAAAAAAAAAAAAAAAAAAAAAAAAAAAAAAAAAGCAACATGGCCTTTGAAATCAAGTAATGACTTTTTAAAAGCAATTTTTCAATTTTTAACATTTACTTCTAAGTGAGTGTTAGGAGTATGAGACACACTTGCATTTAGCGAAGTCAAATACATAAAAACATTAAGGTCTGCTTTTATACGATGGTTATTTTTCTATTCTATAATGCAGCTTGCTCTGTTTCTGAGCAATCTGAGACTGAGTTTTGTACACTGAAAAAGGACTATTCAGTTCTAGTTTTGGGGTTCTATAAGGAAAACAAATTTAAGGAGGGGACAGTTTAAGCAAGATTTTCCTGTCAAACTTATGGGTTTGGAAAAATCTAAATTTTATTCTGTAACATTTATGAAATTCTTAGACAAAATGTAATACTGACAAGCATTTTCCATTAAGATGAGCAAAGAAAGTGCAGTGAACTCTAGGCCTATGCTGTTGTCATGTTAATTACATACCCTCTCCCATACTTTTTAGATATCTTTTTAAGTTTTCCATATAGCATTTATTCTTGTGCTGGCTGAGTGCTGCTATATAATACCAAAATCTCTCYCTCTCTTTCTTTTTGTCCCCACTAGTAACCAGAAATTGTGACTTAATTCTTTTTTCATTGAGGTCTAATAAAGTCAGATGAGGGCAGTGAGTTTGTACTATCACTAAAATCAGTGGTGGTTGCATCAGTTTGCATCTACTGATTGTGTATCTGCAGAGACAGAGCTGATCTACATTTGGCTGTGAACTCAAATAGTCATAATTCGTGTGCTTTTTCTGTTGCCCTGCATGGAGGGCTCACACCACTTGACTGCATCTGGTTGTAGCTAGAAGTCATCAACYCTGCCTGGAAGATGCGAGACAGTGACTGATACAGCTTGCACCCTGGAAAAAGTTAGGTGCACTGATCCTGTAAAATTCCCTGTACCTGAGTTTGTCACCCAGCTGACAAAGTGTAGAAAAATGGATCAAAAAAATGTACAAACTCTCATTTTTTCCCCATTACCTTCTTGGTTTGTAGATGTCTTCTCCAATTTTCTCAGAGACGCTCTTATACCAAGTTGTCTACAATAGCTACTATAAACAAATGACAAAACCACATTGTAATTCATTCATGGGAACATGTTTTCAAAAGGGATTATTCTTGCCAAAAAAGAAATCAAATATATCTGACTCTGAGATACAGGAGAGAAGAGCGAATTTTGAAATCATGAGCATTGATAAATAATGAGGTATTTCCTGGTAGCTAGGCTGAAAGAAAACTTTTGGCAGGTGTGGGTAAAAAAGTTTATKGTCTTTTCATAAGTGATGTCAATGAGCTGTAAATCAAGAATATCAGATGGTTGCATGTAAAAGGACCATGTATATATAAAAGCTTAACTTTGATCAATCATCATTACCCAGCAACAGGCTCCAACATTTATTTTGATGAAGAGTTTCTGGGACTACCTTTAATGTTACACTAGGTCTTTTAGTTGTTTGTTCATGTTAATATTAACCTCTGCTTGCAGGAGTTGYTCCAAATTCAGCATTAGACTGACCAAAACCAGAAACCTCTTGTGTAATGCTTAATGTAACCACTCCTGTGTTTTGCCAAGGGAATCTTACAGTGCCAGTTGTTTTCTGCTGAACCTTTYCTTACAGATCATTGTCCCTTTTGTCAACAAGGATGTGACCTATATTCCTCCCTGATTTGCTAAGGCTCATCATTAGATCTTGATGACTTACAAATTTTTGCAAGTTGCAGGGAGAGCTGGAAACAATTGCAGGTAAGAACAAAATAGACTACAGGAGGGCTGGGGGTGGGGGGGGAGAAGAAAGAGATGCTTTCTCTTCAGGTGAACAAAAAGTTATGCAACCTTGTAAGGGCACATTTAAACAGCTAAACCTCCTGTAGCTGCCATCTGTTACCTTTCAGTGTCATGCATGTTGGGCAGGAGTTAGACAGGAAGTGAGAATTTGATAAGAAGTAATAAATCAAATTCCAATCAACTTCCGAGCACCCTGACCTCTTCTACCGTGATCCAATATTCAATTAATATACAGCACCYGCTGAGAAAATAAATGAAGGTTTTCTGGTGAAAAAATGGGCTGCACAGTCATGCCTTCCTGAGGCTGAGCAGGAAAGGGCTGGCAAGAAAGGGCACAGCCTCTGACACTGGTAATTCCTGCAYCAGTTGTGTTGCTGTTTCTGCAGTGCCAGGGTACCACTCAAGCTCAGCATCACAGGAAAAAGCTGTGGAAGCAAAAGATGGCACTGGCAGGTGCTCCCTTAAAAACACCCCACGCTGCAGTAGCACTGGCATATGCAGCCTGTTGGGCTTGCAGATGGACTATCAAAACAGTCAGATTCAATATTTCTGGGAAAGCAGCATGTAACTGCTGTAGGCAAATCCAGCATTTGAGAAAAGCAGCAGAGAACAGACCATGAGAATGGAAGCTAAAGGACACTGCTTTTTGACATACAAGTCTTTATAAGCAATTTTAGATTTTAGTGGCTTCTAGTTGACTAGTCACACTTCCAGACCAGAATGGGACATTTCAAGACTTGCATTTCACTAGGAGTTATCCTTCTTGTTCAGCCTTGTGTCCCCTTGTGCCACCTTGCTGGTGCCATACTTTCCTAACTCCCAAGCTCATCCCAAATCCAAATACCCAGGCAGGAGTTGCAGCCTGAGCCCCACAGGTCCCACTACAGGCTCAGAGAAACCTCTGGGGAGCAGGAGCTGAAAGCACTGGCTCTCCACCAATGAAGCCAAAGACTGACACACATAAACTGACCCAAACTGGGTCAGTTCTCCTCTCTGGGATTACTTTTTTTTCTGGAAGAATGCTCCTGTTTGGGTTCCATAGCAATACTAAAACTATTGTTTGGAGATGGTGGATGCTGTCAATGACCTGCAGGCATAGTTATCTGGTATGGTAGAAATATATAACTAGGAAAGCAACAGGTCTTAAGTCCCTGCTACAAGCATATCATACAAACACCTGAACATCATAAATAAATGGCTAGCAGAAGTTTTCATTGGAAGGAAACAATATCTTTTAATCAGTGTTTCTCTCAGACACTGCCAAAGTGTTGTGAATTGAATTTCTTGGAAAATATCCAGTCTGGGATAAGCARATCAAATTTTTTAAGATAACTGAAAGTGTTAAAATTTGTCAGTGTTGCACAAAACTGAAAGGAGGAAGTGAGATATTAGGCAATCTTAAAAACAGTTCAGTGATATCATGTCCATCTGTACCTTGACCAGAATAGATATTTCCTTCACTTTGCATGCCTCTTTTCATGCAAGAAGCCTGACTTTAGCTTACTTCAAATGAATTAATCTTTGCATATGCTAGTGGCTTGTGTCAGACTAGATTTATTATGTGCTTATCTTTTCTGGMTATTTAAGATCTACGTCATCCTGTTGATGAGATTTTCCCAGCAAGCTGTAAACCAGTCAGACCAAGCATGCAGCCACTTAGTTGGGAGAATTCGTGTGGGATGAGTCAGTCCCGCRCTGTATCTGCAGCCTGCGCCGGTTCCTGATGGGGAAGTGACTCCAGTGCCCGACTGTCTCCGGTTCATGCAGTCCAGAATATGGTGAGCTGCTAATATGTTAGATTGGGATATTATTTTCTTTCAAAGATGAGTCTCCTATGGTTAGCATTGAAGATAATAGCTGTTATTCTGCACAGATCACTGTGTTCTTTCTGTAGTGARCAGCAATACCACCAACAGCAGTAAGTACAATTTAAAGTATGATTTAAAAAGCCATTCGTTCCCAATAGCTAAAAGAAAAACGTAGCTGGGGGGAAAAGTCTTTCCACACACAGCAATGAATTYTGAGCAAGGCTCTTTCCTTTCTGTGAAGTTCTTAGAGGGCCATAAGGAYGCAGAATGGGATTGTACCTTTTTAYTGCTCAGTGGCTTCCTCCTCTGTGYTTGTCTTRCTGTCRTYTTATCAGAGSCCAGCAAATATCAGCAAAGCAGTTACAGCCCTAAATTCATTCCTGGTGGATTGGTGAGTGCAGAGAAACACTGGAAAGAGACTTGTCCCCACCCTGCACGTGCCTCTGCTCTGTGCAGAGGATTCACTCRCCCTGCCGGGGCCAGAGGAGAGGCTGCTCCTGCCCTCGGGAGCCCTGGGAGCAGCTTTTGCTGCCGAGTGAAGGCAGTGGACCAAGAAATAGCTCTACTTGGCAAGGCTACCAAATGTAGAATATCCTCACCCTGTGCAGAGATAGTTTTTTGGCTTTGGATGGGTGTATTTTGCTTTGCTGTTCAAACATTATTTTCTCRGAGTCTCTCCTCTGTGCCTTTCAGAGATTTGCACTTATGCTAGGCTTTGGATTTTTAGTCCTTAACCTAAGCACTATGCTTGCAGAAGGAGCACAAACATTGCATTACTCTGTACAAACAGCTGGTTTTACTTGGCAAGGAAGAGTAAAGTTTTTCACCGAAAACTAGGAATAGAAACCATGGGAAAAGTCTGGAGCTCAATCATCACATCTGYTCTCTAAATTCCTCCAGTACAAATCTGGGCTAATTTCAGATTGTCTTCAGTGGGATTGCACCAGGTTTGYAGGAATAGAATTCGGATTAGTTGCTGCCAGATCTTCTTTTTTAAACCCTATAAAGAAATAATTATTTTGTACTAATAGCTTAATAAGAACTTGGGCATTTCCCCCTAGATTTCAAACATATRAATGGAAATTCAGGAACATAATTTTCCTAATATTGTGCTTTTTTTTTTTTCCTCCTGGGAGCTGCATAGATGATGAGTGGAGTTTTACACCTTAAAAATTCCTCTCCAGCTAGCATCACATACAGCCCTCAGAATTTATACATTCGTGGTTCCCCTCACAGAGAAACAGTTTTAAAAATGAAATGTGTGAAAATGAGAAACTTTCTGCTGAATGACCCAACTATACTCACAGAAGTGCAAGCTAAAAGAACCACAGTAGAAATCAATGCTGTTGTGAAWTTTTTTTCATTGTAGCAGTTCACATCCTTGAGTCCTTTTCTGTTTCTTCCCTTTTCCAGAATCCCTTCCGCAGTCTTGTATAAGAAGGATACGATAACTTTTCAACACGTTATYCAAATAGGTTTGAGGTCTGACAAAAGTGCTATTTCCATTCTCTTAAGTGCTGTTTTCTATTTTAATTACTTCATGTTTTAAAAACAAAATGTATTTTAGACTTTGTGGCATCTCTCTTTTGTGGTTTTCCAAAACACTTTAAACTACTTCTTGCAGAAATATAAATTTTCCAGAAAAGAAGTGCCACAGCAACAATTTTGTAGAAAAGTTTTCACTTTGAATTTTGATGTATAACTGCTTAACTATACAACAGACTCAAAAGACTGTTAAACTCTGACAAATTGTAAGTGCTTTGAGTTCTCACAGAAATAGAGATTGACATAGTTCTCTTTGCTATTTTAAATAGCTAGTCTGAGAACATTTTCATGATCCACATCAGCATTAAAATTAAATGGCTGTTTGACAGGAAAATGCCTGTTTGAAGCATCTGCACCAATAGAGTGAAAGCTTGTTCCCAAAATGTTCCTTCTCGCTCTACATTAGTTGAYAATTTGGCCTGCTTAATTACTGCCCAGAAGGGTGAAGGCCTCTTTCCCAGATGAGTATTTGGGTGTCTAATAAGTTTTTTTTCATTTTTCCCCAACTCTGAGGAATTGGATCTCGCTCCTCTCCGCAGCATATCCTCTTGACTCCCTCCAGCAGTTTCCCACTCAGCCTGATCATTGTTTCTACTTTTTTTTTGGTTGTCAGACTCTCTTGCTGTAGGAAGGAGAACCTTGCAGTGAAATCCCCGTCTGTGAATGCAGCCGCAAGAAAAAGAAAAGAACTGACTTGTTTGCATTCATTTTTATTTTTTGCACATAGCATAATAAAGTATCTAACAGAGGTCATCAGAACAGTTTGCAGGAAGTCATATCTTAACCAACATTGTTGCATGGGCCACTGAGGCACCCAGCTTAAGTGGGCTCTAGCTGATGGTCACCATAATAGCTGTCATTTACATTTACATTTACAAAGCAGTATCACATTTTAAAAGGCTGCATGGACCTTTGTGGAGCAAAAGATTGATCCTCCTCATCTATGACTCTGGTCCAGACAATAATAGGTGTTTACTTAAAACACTTTTTCAGTAGCTGTATCTTGCAAACAGCTGTTAACTGCTGAGGCTGTTGGATTAAATGTTTGTTCTGCAATCATACATAGGCTGGTAAATATACATTGTGTCACTCKCTTCACAATATAATTTTCCGAGGAAATCTTACATGCTGCTGTAACTAACCTATTCTTATGTATTTTGCTATATTTTAAAAGTTTACAGAAGGTAGATCTCATGGTGTCTTTTGTTCTTTGCTTAAATAATACTGGGCTGCTCTCAGTACAACCATAACATTTAATCAAACAAGTAAACATACTTCAAATGAATTCAATTTACCTATAAATAAGGCCCATTAAACAAGTATGAATGCWACTGCCATGATTTCATTCTCTACATGGGTGATAAAATAAACAGTTTGAGCTACTATTCACATCAACAGCTGCTATTGAATCAAAGAGCCAAGAATGCTATTGGTCACACCAACATCCTCCAGCAACGTGCGGGGGGGGTTCTGGAGGCTGATCCAGCTGTGGATTAAAAGCCTGTTCTCTCAAAATTTGTGTTTCCCAGAACTGTAATGGCAATGAAGAGCTTTTTGTGGTCTTTACAAGAAAGCAGCRCCACTCAGCCAGCAGAAAGCAAATAAGTGCCAAGAGCAGACTTCTAYCCAGCATGAAGGGTCAAAGGTAGGAGAAGAGGTTTTTAAGAGTATGCTTCTTCATATTGCCATTTCACTAAATTTTAGCCTTTGTAATTATATATGGAAGGGAAGCATTCTGCTTTGTTCTTCAAAACTTCTTCAGAGTTCAGCTCACTTGAACAGTTTGCCACATGTGTTTTGATTTATTTTGTTTCCATGTAATACAAGGCCATACATTTGATCTCAGTTTGCTCCATCCTTTGGTTGGAGTTTTTACTTTCTCTTATTTATTTATTTTTTTTTTAAAAAAAAAAAAAAAAAAGCCCTGTTTTTTTTTTAAGAAAACCTGTTTTCAGGGGAGATCATATTCCTTTTGTCTAGACAGTTTATCAGAAAACAACAGAGAAGTTATTAATCTTTTAAATCTTAAGGAAAACTAGAGATAGCATGTTAGTTCTTTCTGATTGGCTTCACAGGCTGCTTTACCATTTGTTTAATTTATTTATATTTTTATATAGAACAACTGAAGTTCAAAATCTATATGACACATTTACAACCTGCATGGGCTTAAGATCTTTAAAATGGTGGCAGTATATGCAGTTAAATTGGTGTTTAATTCTTTCTACTGTGAAAATTGAAAATTTGAGTTAATAAATATCCATCTGGTTGTGCTTTCCCTGTCTTGGKTGTAAGTGTGCTGAAAGAAGGAATGACAGGCAAGAAAAGAAACTTGATCAGACTGACAAAAATGGAAGGAAAAGACAAATGAAGTGATAATTAAAATGAGGTGAAAAGGAGCAGAGATGGTGTTAAATATTAGTAGGCAGAAAAAAGAGGAAGCCAAAAGCACTCCAAACAGTAAATAAATAAACTCGGATTTTGTGAGTCCCTTATTCCTGAGAATTCCTTTGACACTSGGGTGCCACTGCCTGGCCCTATTTGCGAAATCCCTCTCTATAACACAGGGTGTTGGTGGGAGCTGTCAGGGTTTTGCAAGCTACAGTTTATTGTCAATGTTCATTTAACTTCCAGTGCCATGGTGTGTTTGTAGTAACATTTGGTTTAATCTGGGAAATAATTTTTCTTTAAATTGTGTTCTATCCAGAATAACCAGAGGGGACTAGTCCCAAAGCAAATGGGTTAAATCAGTCCTGGCTTAATAGCCATGTCAGTTTTGACAACCATTTTATACTGTAATGATAGTGCTACTGAATAGTTTATGTTAATGATCTTTATTTTTTCACAATAGCACTATCTTTTTGTTGCTTAAAAGAAAAACAGATTTTTCAAAAATAAATATTGCTTGCCATGTGCTGAAGTACTTTCATTAAAAGTTTTCATGAAAAAAAGACACTTGCGAAAGGGACATGCTACTGCCTACACAAGAGAACAGCGATATTTGTGTCCTCAGATGGAAACTAAAATGATCTGAAAATGTTTCTCTCCATGTTCATGCCTTAGCT
Organism: Malurus melanocephalus; assembly: GCF_030028575.1. Lineage (NCBI taxonomy): Eukaryota > Metazoa > Chordata > Aves > Passeriformes > Maluridae > Malurus > Malurus melanocephalus. The sequence goes on along the minus strand of NW_026623270.1, from coordinate 1,471,656 downwards.
AAAAACAGATTTACATAATAAATACTACAGCAATGCCAARCTACTGGCACTGAAAAAAATCTAGAGCTTGACAGAAAAAAACATTTGCTTATACAGCAGATAATGTTTCAGATTTGTCTGATTCTTCTGTTTTATTTTGTCAGCAAAAGGGCAGAAAAGCTTTTTCTCCTCTTAGATCTTTTCCTTACATCTCTATTTACAGCTAGAGACTGCAATGATTTTCCAGTAAAACTTGRTTTGTTCAGTCATCACTATTGGGACAGGGTTGGAGGAGAGGTCAAGCATGRACTCCTGAGTTTTAGCCTTCTGGTTTTAGACTTGTAGGTTTTAGATTTATGTAACAAAAATAAGTTGAGGGAGCCTCAGAATGTAAAATTACTGGTTTTCAAGAGCGAAGTGAAACAYACAGGACTCCAGCAAATATTGATGAAGAAGACTAGGACTGAAAGCAGAAATAATGAAAAGGGTTTCTCATCTGCCCACTGGACAAGGCATTGCCCATTGCAGGCCCCAAAGAGTCACTGGTGTGAGGACACCCCATTATGCAGTTTATTTCAACAAAGGAAATTCCCATTTCAAGGGAAGTCAGATGATAAAAGTGTCTGTTCTGCTAAGTGTAATTGCAAAATACTTTCATCCTTCATAACTAATGAAATGTGCATTTCCTACACACCCAGCTAAAKGAAGGTGTTTACAATGCCCTTTTATTTTCCTCTCTGCAGCTCAACCCGTCTAGAAAATGGAAAACCAGTTGTAAATGTGCCTCAGAATTAGGGAAAACAGTACCTGTGCTGCATACCTGTGTGGATTTGAGACCCCAGTAAGGATGCAACTGTGCTGTGAATCTGTAAATGGCTCTTGCATCAGGAGCAGCTGGTCAAACAGCGTCCGTGTTTCCATGTACATCTTCATGGTTTGCGTTATTCTGGCCACGGTGGTTGGAAATTTGACAGTTATCATCTCAATATCACATTTCAAGCAGCTCCATACGCCTACTAATTTCCTGATACTTTCAATGGCTACCGTAGATTTCCTGCTGGGATTCTTCATCATGCCTTGCAGTATGGTGCGCTCTGTTGAGCACTGTTGGTATTTTGGGGAGTTCTTCTGCAAGATCCACACAAGCACGGACATTATGCTGAGCACGGCTTCTATCTTCCATCTTTCCTTCATATCCATCGACCGTTACTATGCTGTGTGTGACCCCTTGAGATACAAATCAAAGATAAACACTTTTGTCATCGTGGTCATGGTGTTCGTAAGCTGGATGGTTCCTGCTGCTTTTGCTTTTGGGATGATCTTTCTAGACCTAAACTTGAGAGGGGCAGAAAAGATTTATAATCACGTCCACTGTGCGGGTGGATGCTTTCTCATTTTTAGCGAAATTTCAGGTATTGTGGCCTCYGTAGTGTCTTTTTACATCCCTGGACTTGTTATGCTGTACATCTATAGGAAAATATACTCTGTAGCAAAGAAACAGGCAAGATCCATCGATGCAATYAGCAAAAAAAAGATGCAATTTGAAATGAAGCACCACATTTCATTCTGCAGGGAAAGGAAAGCTGCTAAGACTTTAGGCATAATAATGGGAGTGTTTCTCATCTGCTGGACTCCATTCTTCTTCTTCACAGCTACCAATCCATTCATGAATTATGTGATACCACCTGTTCTCCTYGATGCTTTGGTTTGGTTTGGCTATTTAAATTCTACACTTAACCCAATTGTTTATGCATTTTTTTACATGTGGTTTCGCAGGGCATTGAAGATTATTGTTTTTGGAAAAGTGTTTCAACAGGACTCTTCCAGRACTCATTTGTTTTCAAATTAACATGTTTTAAATGGTTGGACTCATGGCTTTGAACTTTTGCCTGGAGGCTGAACTCCCAGGTAAGAGTGTAAAGGCAGGAAACACCTATTTSTTTGCCTATTTGCCAAATGTAGCTCAAGCAGACAAGCAACTGTTTTGCTTTATGTATTCTTTCATTCCAGATTGGGATATGTATGTGGTATTTTGATGATATCTATTTATTTGCAATGTACAGAAGAGCAAGGCTTCAGTTTAAGAAAAGCTTACAGCAGTTTATATCCCTGATCTTAATAAATAAAAAAACTATTCTGTTACAACAGATTAATTTCTTGAACAMGGTTTATATGTATTTGTTTTCATTTGTGTTCTTGTTCTGCCGATTGACGGAGGTGATTTATAGAGCACAGACACCAATGGAAAGAACGGTGTTATTTTACTATGAAWATTAAGGCAACACRAAAGTAAAATGATRYATCCAATAAAACTACATGCTTGGCTTTAGCAACAAGCAAAAACAAGAGGGGTAAATCACCTAATCATTACTGTGCAAGAGACAGGATAGTGATTGAGAAAAACACRTCACCARTTGCCAAAATACTTTACCATCATCCAGAGCCTGCAATTGCYTGGGRGCTCTGTTTCGCAGTGAGGACATGGAGAACCCTTTCCCACCCATASGTGAGGTCACCAAATTCAYCCCAGAAGTGGGTCCAGCTTTTATAGTCCCAAATCATCAAGTTCAAGTGACTTGATTAYATTTTTAKCACAGAAACACCTGGATCTGGTGGCACATTTCCTGACCAGCCACAGCCAGGGCTTGGCCAGAGCCCAGACCTTGACTGGGAGGGTTTTCYCTAAAATACCCTACAAMTRAGCCTCTATTMATGTCAGTTGGRAAAGTTTCTTWAAATGATMAATTTCTTGCAGATAACTACCCAAGGTGATAACAGCTAGCATAAGCATGTTTATAATCTATTTTCAGCTAAATAATACRGATGGTGTTAGTCACAYAGTGCCCAGGATTCATCCTGTARCTCAGCTCTGGCTTAGGCCTKCTGGTCAGGCYTCAGCACATCAGTTCTCCTYTAGAAAGACCAGAAAGACMTTYTCCTTTKAATTTCTTGGCATTTTTGAGTAATAACCTAAAGCTCTCTAAGTTTTGTCCTTCCTCTTCCATATGTGTGCATAGCTCAAAAGAGGCCAGTAACCAGCCATACCACCAACTCCATGAAGGAGGGGTGAGGCAGGGAAAAGTAGCGCTGCTCTTTCCGTTTCCATTTCAGCTGGTACTTGTCACCTACAAGTTTGTCACTTAAAGGCTTTGCTGCTTTTTGAGATCAAAAGAATGTTTAATGAGATCAAAGACAGAAAAAAAAAAAAAGAAAAAAAGAAGTACTAAGTGAAAAGCAATAGTGAAAAAGCTGCATTGCACCTGAGAATGCTGGAAAATTATGCCTATCTAATGAATGTTTAGATGTAAAAATATTTGCCACTTTGCATCTTAGAGAACTATTTTTAGCTTGGTCATGTTGTTGTTTTGTCTGATTGCAAAACAGTGACAGGTTTAGAGAAAAGCATATAGAATTGTGAAGAAATCTTGTGGTTGAACTCAGTKGGATTGTGAAGGAACAGTACTGGCACTGGGCAGGAAATGATTAATATCTGAAAACAGACCATGGGGAGAAGCTGATGACTCTGTACTGAAGTAAGAGTTGTACTCACCAATATGTTCCTTGTAGAAGTGTTTCATCCGTACATCTTGTCTTCATTTCCTATACTTCGTAGAGCATTGAAGCACTCTGTGCTGAAAACCTTAAAAGTTGGATGATGATACATTTSATCAGGGCAAAGTATCAGGATCTGAGTTTGTGTCTTTTACTGTTCCATTGCCATCTTGTAAAATTTGCACTCTCAAAAAAAACCATAGAAAGGAACAATGAATCATACACCACATCAGCACTTCTGCTATGGTTCCTTGCTAATGACAATGTGACTGCTTCAATACTTAATCTCACAAAAATAAAGCAAGATAAAATTTTAAAAAGTCTTTTTCTGATAAATAATGGGTAATTCTTTTTGTCCTTCATCTCCAGTGAGTCTGGCCTGCTGAAATAAAATGTGTAGTCACTTGGACACCTTGATCTCACTCGAAGTAAGAGTTTCAGAASTGCTGCCAGGTGTTACCTCCTTTCTTCTGGTAGTATTTTAGATTGAAGGAAAAACAGATCCTCTATGATAAATGTTGCCCATCTACAACATTTTAAAGAGTATTTAGTAAGGTCAGCACATATTAACATTGTCCCTTCAGGAAGTCAATGAAGCTGTTTCTTTTCCCTCATTCCTTATATCTCTATCTTCTTGAAAATTTGGAAACATTACTGTGTTTTCAAGGAATTCCACCTCTACAAAGTTTACAATTGGTAATTTTCTTTTTATAACTTGTTCTGGTTGCATGAGGAGTTTGTGGATGAATATGATTCCAACTCACTTGTAGGACAGGCTGTAGTTCTAATAGAGCATGTCCCTGCAGTCTGTGCCTAGATCCTACTGCAAAGCCAATTCTTATAAAACCATAGAAACCAGAACCACTCTCCTCAAGTGAGAAAAAGTTGTGGACAAAGACGATCTAATAGGTAGAGCAAAAGCCATGCATGCAAGTAAAGCAAATTAATGAATTCATCACTACTTCTATTTCAAAGCAAATCTTCAGCCATTTCAAGGAAAGCAGGGATCCATTATGTGTAAGTGGTTACGTTACTTGGGAAAACAAACACTGTAAGTCCCAACAACCCAGTTCTTCCTTCTTGCCCCAAGGTTTTACTGCTGAGCACAACATCACAGGGTGTGGTGTAACTCTCTGGTCAGCTGGGGATCAGATGTCCCTTCTGTGCCCCCTCCCAACTTGTTGTGCCCCCTCAGGTGACTCAAAGAGAAAGCCTTAAAACTGTGTAAGCACTGCTCAGTCTTAACTTAAATGGGAGTTGCTTATGTGTGACCAACATTGTTTTCATCATAAATCTAAAACATAACACCACACAACTAGCATAAAGAAAATTAAYCCTATTCCAGCCAAAACCAGTGTGGGGGGCATCCAAACATTTTGGCTGCATAAGATCACCATAATCTGTTTAATGTAAATGGTGAAAGAAATTTACAGTGTACAGACCAACAACTGTCTAGGCAAGCCAGCCTAGCCAAGGTGTCACCAATCTTTATCCTCCGCAGAACTAAGGAGTTTCTGCACACAGATCGCTGGTGACCAGAAGGCCATCCCCCTTGTTYTTAATAACCTAAAGTATAAGCCAGCTTTGTGCATAGTCCAACTTGGAAAGTTTCAGAAATAACTTTTTCCTCTGGTGTCCTATTACCTAAAGGTGGCACTTTCCCAAAGAACCTCCGTGCCTTCTGTTCACGGAGAGCCTTCTCTAGCACAGTGGCTGTAATGAAATCCCATTACTTTCTCTCATTTCTCTGATCATAAACAGCACRAAGCTATGTGAGGGTGATGTGCAAATGAGATGTGTTAATGAGGCCACAGGGACTCTGTTTGAACCAAGACATGGATAAATTAGGATAGCATAAGAAAAATGCCTCATGCTGTTGTCCAGTCAGATTATGAGTTAGATCTGGTAAAGCAGAATATACCTTACTGTGATCTCAAAGTACCATAATGCAAATGAAGTGCAAAGAGTCTTGTCAAATTTCTTATCAACATATTTAATTAGTGACCTTTTTGAACACTTCCCAGATGGCCACCTTTTGCAAAACACATTATTCCCCTGTGGGTGATTTAAGATGTTTTAACTTCCCTGAAACTTGTGCAAAGYAATTGCTCCCGCATGATAAAAGGCTCTGTTTCACCAGTAAACTTATGTCTGTTCATTTTTCCACCAGTAAGGACCATTTGCAATGTCACCTTCTTCTCACTCTTTGTACAAAACTGACGGCAAGTTTCAGAGTYCTGAACTAAGGACTTTAGACTTTTGGACTTTTGTGTCCAAATCTCATGATCCTGCCAGATGCAGGAGGATGGGAAAAGAGGAGGAGCACCAACTGTCCATGTAGGACCCTTCTGCAAACATCACAAAGGAAACTGTCACTCCAAAATGGAGTATTTTAAACTCCTGGATAAAAAAAAAATATATTCGTGCAGTGCTCAAACAGAAAAACTGAGCTGCCAAAATGTGTAAATATTGCGAAGTGTACGTCTTTTCTTAAATAATTAACTCATCTAGTCTGTGCACATTGCATAYTCKCTGTCCTCTACAAYRCATTAATACYCATTCAACAAGGGAGAAAATACTGKATWCAGTCAAATATAARACACAGTGTTATAMAAAGGTCTTTTACTTMTGCAGATTTCAGATTACCTTCATCMTCTATGACRTTATWTCCACRYTACTACACTTYGAGACTTAATCCCRAAAAAGAATATGTCTGYCTGTAAGCATTTTGACTAATCTRCTTTCATTAGACATAGACTAAAGTTTATAAATTTATATGACAGAATGACTGGCCTGGTAGACAAGGGAAGAGTAGTTATTATTATCTACCTAGTCTTCAGTAGGGCTTTCAACACTGTCTCATAAGATTTCCACAAAGAAGATAATGAAGCATGAGCTGGATGAGAAAACTGAAGTGGATTGGAAACTGGCCAGGACCAGAGGGTGCTGACCATTGGCACAAAGTTTAGTTGAAGGCCAGCAAATAATGATGTACCCCAAGGGTTAATACTAGGTCCAATCCTGTTCAACACCTTCATTAATAATCTGGATGATGGCGCAGAACGTACCCTTTCAACCTCAACAATTCCATGATTCTATGATTCTATGAAATTTAATTCCCATAATATTTACTGAGTCTTGCACAATGTTTCATGGTCTGCAAAAACAGATGTATTTAATTTCCTACTTTGTAGGTTTTCTAATAAGATCCTTTCACCTTCATGCTGCCACTTTAAATTAAACTGGTTTCATGGGAAATTGAAAATGCTTCTCTGAAATGATTAAGCAACAGCCTTTGTAAAACAAATCAATTTCTTAAGAGAACAGAAGTAACTGGTCTCTTGAGTAAATTCGACAATGGAAGCTCCACAGCCCAGTCCTAGATGCCTCAATTTCTTATTTCCCATAGGTATAGGAAAAGTCAATTTCCTTAAACACTAGGTGCTCATAGCATGAAGACTAAAAGCTACCTGTCAGTTAGAGAGGGATCACTGAAAAGACAGTACATCCCATATCCTTTGGGCTTTCTCAGTTAACGACAGGAGAAAACAATTCTTTGAGAAAACTTAAGCTTTTCTTTTGCTATTGTTGCTCTACTGAAGGAAGGTCAGAGGAATAAAAGCAGTTAGTAATAAATAATCAAATAATTCTCTTCAATCAATGTGTAAGTCCAACATGGAAATCATGAGACACAACATGACTTTTGTCTACCTTAGGTCACCAAAAGAGCTCCCCTATACACGAGGGTAAAGGAATTAATACAGCAAACAAAAATAATGGTTTTGGGAATACAGATACTTGATTTTCCTTATCGTCTGTTGATGAAAACGCCTAAATTGCATACATATATTTAGCTCCAAATCTACTGGGAATTMAATGTAATGTCATAAAAGAAAAATAAATTACYGTCTTTCACTAATCTGAATGAAGCAAYRRAGGGGATCTRTCACCCACACTGCAGTTTTGCAGGWCAACAGCAAAACAGAAAAWTGTCTMATTAAAAAATTTCTTTAKGGCATTATTAAGAGAKGCAGAKAGGATTAGGCTACAAAACTGGCTACACAAGTGTGTTTTTAAACTTTTGATGCACAATTTCTGTATTTCTTCATTCCAGGGTGATACCTATTGGAAAAAAATCAATGGACTAAGCTGCTTCCTATGTTCCTTTTAAGTGTGTTAAACTCCTGTGGAGAAGAGTATTTCTTTCTGCTTCTATTTCTAAATTTGCTCTTTGTCAAAGCAATTCATCAGGAAAAGAGWTGGAAGAAATGGGTCTGGCTGTCCCCACATAAATGAAGGGAATTTTTCTACCCTTGAAACTATTCACTAGTATATTCRTTTATAACTACTGCACCTGGAACACAGCCCTTTACAGGAGATAAAGCTCAACCTGTCTCCACACCCTTTTAGTCAGTGGGATTATAATGATAGAAAATGGTTGTATATGTAGGGGAAGAAGAGAATATTGGTTGTCATACCAATTTTACAACTGATTTCCATCAGAAACATTCAATGCTAATACTTTGTGATACACAGCAGGTGAATTTAGCAGCATAAATAATTTGGTGAGTGAGTGCTTGGCAACTGATTTGTGACTCTTAAGATGAGCACCTAGGTGAGAAGCTCGTTAACTGAAATCTCAAGAAAGCTGAGGTATACCAGCTTGTATAACGTTTCTTCTTTAGAAAAAAAAAATCAATATTCTAAGAGGGATATTTATCCTACATAATATTTACAGACATTGCCATCATTGAAACGTCTTGGAGGGTTTCTTTGTCTATGTATATTTTTCTTCTATTATGTTAAATTTACTATTATTAAAATGCATACAAAATACAAGAACCATATTCTACAAAATGCTCCAGGTACAAAATAAAATAATATAATTCTGTAAGTTAAGAGGTAATCATRTTTTCAGCTTAACTGTTTAAGCTTTCAACTGCTTTGTTTTAAAGACTTTAATTTGCAATTAATTTTGTAATAGCTTCCAGTTACTAAATTTCATGTACAATTCCAGAAGAATAATTGATTGTAGCTGGTCCCTATTTAAACCAAGAGAAATWTTGCCTCTGATTTACTGCATTTCATTTAGTAATGGAATTTATGCTCTTGCCTTACTTTATCTTGTATTCCCATGTAAGAATTTGGAGTATTTTGGAAACTTGTAAAAATTAAATCTGCTGATATAACTCTGCTTCCAAAAGAGAAGCCTAATAAAGGATTGAATATGCTTTCTCCAAATATCTCAAATTATTTGACAGATTGCTCTGAGTTTGGAAACAGATCCTGTCCTGAGAACTTTAGGTCAGCAGCAGTACATGGGGTAATGTATCTATTCATAATAGCAGTCTTCATTCTCACCATCTTTGGGAATCTGGCCATAATAATTTCCATCTCCTATTTCAAGCAGCTTAATTCTCCCACCAATTTCCTCATTTCATCCATGGCAGCCACAGATTTCCTGCTGGGCTTTGCCATTATGCCCTACAGCATGGTGAGGTCTGTAGAGAGCTGATGGGTTTTTGGGACTATATTCTGTAAAGTTCATTACAGTTTTGACTTGATGCTTAGTTTAGCTTCCATTTTCCATCTTTGTTCAATTGTCATGGATCATTTTTATGCAATCTGCCACCCTCTGCTTTACTTAATCATCGTGACTGTTGCAGCTGTAAAGTAAATCGTAGCCGTGTGCTGGTCAGTGCCTGCTGCTTTTGCTTTTGTTATGGTTTTCTCTGAAGCTTATGCTTCTGGAACCAAGGGCTATGAAATGCTGATTAAATGCTMAGGCTTGTGCCCAATTGTGTTCAACAAACTGTGGGGGGCTTTTTTATTTACCGTTGGTTTATTTGCCCCTGCTTGCATTATGATAGGGATTTATGTTAAAATTTTTACTGTCTCCCAAGGGCACATTTCAGAGTTAATCCAGGCACACAGGCATTCAAAAAATAAYAAGAAGTATGAGCTTTCTAAGAATAAAGACAGGAGTAGACTGTCTGTATTGTTATGCTGGGTTTCTTAATATGCTAGTTGCCTTGTTTTTTTGCAATCTTAATTGATCCATTTAAAATTTTTTCTACTCCTTTACCACAGTTTGATTCATTTAAACTGGCTTGGGTATCTAAACTCTTTCTGCAATTCATTAATATATGGATTTTTCTATCCATGGTTTCAGAAAACATTGAAATATATCTTAAAAGGCAAAAACCACCACATTTTCGTACAATAAAACTTTTATCTGAAGACCAGTCAAGTCATAGACTCTACTAGTGGGAATAGCTCTAGAAATGAAGAAGAAATTGATTACTGGATATTCATGGTTTGGTAAAAGCCTGAAATGTGAAGTATGAATTTTATGAGTCAGTCTTGTAGAATTAACTCATTTAGTATTTAATAAACCAGACTCATTTATTTATATATCACTTGTTTTCACTCTTAATGCCTTGATAGTGTTTCAGAAGTATAAGTCTTTCTAAAAAATCTCTTAATGCATTAGTTTCTTTGTTTTTGGTTTTTTGGTTTTTTTTTTTTTTAAGAAATTATTTACATACAGGTTACAAATTCGATATTTCATCTAATCTTCTATGCATGCAGCTAATCATTCTTAGGGTTCATTCTTAATAACCCTAAACTAAACGTATCCCAGTCTCACATAGTACATATTTGTCACCCTTTTGTGAAGGGGGCATTAGCAGATGTATTTGCTCTTCCCAAGCAAATAGAATGGGAGTGTAATTTTGGCTTGAAGTAGATCTTTTCCCTTGAAAACAATAAAATCAGGTTTTCTTAACCCTTTGTCCTCCATGTGTTTTGTCCTTGGGAAGGAGTGTTCTGGAACAAGATCATGGCTTTCACTCAGCTCTRTGCTTGTTCAATCTTTGTTTAGAAGTCAGGCTTCAGATGTTATAAAATACGTTTGCTGACAGCTCACCACATCTTCACATTGAACTGGAACTTCTAACTTAGCTCCTTGCCATGTATTCACATCAGTTACCTGTTTAAAATAAGCTTAACTGTGTTGTCTTTACTGAATGCAGGCACTGCAGTGTTTTTGTTGTGAATTGTACCTCTGACTTACCTTTTGCACCACACATACAGTGTGTACTCTACTCTTATTGAAGATGAACCACCAAAAAGCCATCCACATTTATCCACTTTTTGACTTATCACATCTGCATGATGTGGCAGTGATAGCCACTTGTTTTGTTTGCTGAAAATTTTTAATGTATTGGTGATAACATGAACATGTGCTATTTTGGATGTGGAGAATTCCAGTTTCACGCTGACCCTGAAACACTTAACACAGCAAGGACTGGTAGATCACAGACTTGTCTGAAGTGCTATGTAAGGCTCTTCTCTTTCCCAATAAAAACTTAAACCCCAAGATCTTTAAGTTGACACAAGTACATTCTTTGTGCACATTTGTCACTAGCTGAACAACCAGAGCAATGAACAGAACAGAGCTGGATGCAATGAAGGCTTTAGACACCTAGAAGGTGGATAATATGTTATCCCATGCATTGCTCCATCCACTCCCAGGGATACCCCTGGATTAAATACAAGGGCATCTGGAGCAGTACTCAAGGAGAGCAAGAAAACTGAGCAGCAGGTTGTTTGCAGCCAGTGACTCTGGTCTGGAGAGCTGGAACTCCAACACAGCCTAGCCCAGACTTTCACAGCCTGTGCTGTTGCCTTAGGATTGTCTAAACTCATCTTAATCTGTTTTGGCTCCTGCAGTGTKCTCCTGGGGGCCAGCTGTCTGGGGAAGCAGAGGGTAACCTTTGCATACAACACCTTTCACACAACACCTTAGTGGCCATGGTACCATCTGAGCTGTCACCAGGAGCTTTCTGATTCTTCTTTTGGAGCTGAGCCACGTGAATTACACAGTGTTTGGGGGGAAAACAAAAAGCCTGCAGTGGGTCAGCAATGGCAGGGAGAGGGGAGTTCTCTGTAGCAGTGACATCTTACAGCCAGCTCTGCCAGATCTTGTCTGCATGMAGCTCAATGTGACTTCTTCAGAAAAACTTGCAAGCCATTAAGCCCRTCTTTGTGTTAAAATTAGTCCATGGTGGGGAATTTCTGAAAGCTAACAAATTATGCATGGTCCCTGACATCCTTCCAGCAGTGTGACCATGAGTCAAATGATGGATCACAGAAAATTATATATAACACTAGTCTCAGAGACAACTACAGATGTTATTTTTAATGTCTTCACAATGTTTGCTGCAGTATTTTCCACACTACCCTACTTTTTTTGTGGAGTTTAAATCCTTTCTGTTAGTTGCACAAGAATGTGTTACATTAATGCTAATTGTCTAAGTCTTTAAACACACATTCAGGTATTCCTGAAAGCTCTTCTAAGTATTAAATGTCTTGCTGGTGACACACAATGCAATTGGAGACATTTAAGTAATGATCAAATTACTTCATTAATAAAATGAATCATAAATCATTTAGAGTCAACTCAATACATTATACCTCCTACAATGACAACTCTTGTCTCAGACAGCACATTTTCAGGGAACAATGCTGACCTGTCTGTGAGGTTTCAATGTGTCATGTACTTCTGTGTGTTCAATGAGGATGTTAAATGAGGATCTATTTAGCTAGTTTTGCTAAACAACTTGCTACCTGTTAGTAGGTCTTCAGTTGTTCTTCKGGCCAAGGACTTTTGCAGATCTGTCAGATGGTGTAATTTTGCTYCTGATCACTGTGGCATGGCAGGGTCCTCTATCTGCTGTTAAGCCTGATGCTGGTGCTAAACTTGCTGCTAAAATATACCACAAAACCTAGGGAAATACCACAAAAGTACCACAAAATATGGCACAAAACCTAGGGAATCAGAACAAAACACATTTCTATTTTTATGGGAGAATCTGAGTGTCTATGCTGTTTTTTTGTTGGTTTTTTTTTTGTTTGCTTGTTTGGTTGGTTTTTGTTTGTTTGTTTGTTTGTTTGTTTGTTTGTTTTGGGGGGGTGGGGGCGCTTTTTGGAGGGGCTGGCTTTTTTTTCCTGAAACACATGTTCATACATTAATCTGTTTTTTTCCACACTACACAGTAAACTGTTTTAGCATGAATTCTGTTCTATATCAAATCCAGACAGTGTTTTTATTCCTCAGAGAATCAGCCACAAGGGTTCRAATGTATTGTATCTTTATTTCTGTGAATGATTCCAGCAAGAGCTAATGTTGCCCACAGAGGAAGGGCAATTCTGGCTTCAGGAGGGAGTTCAAGCTTCCACATTCAGGTGAGGGCCTCAGTCTGAGAGCACTTCCATGATCCTTTTCCTTTCTGGTACATCCCAGTTTGAACATTCAGGACAGATAGATGTGATTTAGAGCATCCCAGCCAGGAAATCTCCCAGCCTCCCTCTTGCAATGCCTCAGACAGCAACACTCAGAGTTATCTTCAAAGCCAGTTATTTTTATTCCAAAACGTGCTATATTTTTGCTCTCCAATGGTTTGCAGTTCCGGGAACTCGCAGGTGTATCTGCAGTGCCTGCTTGTGGTCASAATAGTTAAACTCTATTTTTTTCTTTTAAGCTTTTCTGTGACATCCCAGCCATGGAGGAAGGATTCCCTACGCTCTTGTGGAGCCCACAGGCAAAAGCAGCTTTGACAAAAAGGGCAAAACCACCTCATATTAACACCTTAAACACCTTAAATTAATTTAAGCAACACCTTAAATGAAATCCTTGAGCTGAAAAACACCAGCTGAAAACTTTCAGAATAAGATTGGTTTACTTTTGCAAGCTCTGTGCTGATTTTTATTTCAGATAAAAGTTTTTAGTAAAACTAAAACTTCAGATAAAAGTTTTTAGTACTTAACGAATATTTAGCATAATTCTTCAAGATTTAAATAAAAAATTTTGGTTTTACAGGAAATATTTTTTCTGCTCAAAACTAAATATTTCAAAAAAGTCAGATAAGTCCATGTAAATTAGTGCTTACTAGCATCCGTTTTTCAGCTACTATGTTTTTTATCATAAAAACCTTACATTTTAACCAGCTTTAGTGATAATTAAGTAAATGAAAGTAACTCGTACAAGAAATTCCTGAAAAAGGCACATACAGATGTAACAATATATTGCAGTAATTAATTCATTTTTCTGTTTATACAATCTAATCAAATTATCTTCCCTCTGGATTGGTTGTCAGCCTTCAATGCTGCAGCAGCAACAGAGCTTCGATGAAGCATTACAGGGAACACTGAGATAGAAAAGGATGTGCAGTTTCTCAAAAGAGACTCATTAATCTTTTTAGCTATATATAAATCAAAAACATTCCAATTTTTCCAGTAAGAAATGAGGAATATTTTCACTTTTATTTTTAATTATTAATTTCCACAAAAAGGCAGGATGGGGGAAAAAAAGAGGACTCTAAGTTGCTTTGGGTTTTATTTAGYAAGAGAAAGGATAGTTAAACACACACCAAAAAGCAATCTGTTAGTGCTTTGGAGTGCAGACTAGATCAAGATGGASAAAAAGAGAAAAGGAGCCTCCTGAAGCATGAGGGGAGATAAAAACAGGTAAATAGGGGTTTTTTTACTCTGGTTTAGCACATCCTTTTCTTGCTCTGTGTCAGTTAGCAGAGGCTGTAACTGCAGAAGGCTGCAGGCAACACCAACTGGGAGGGAGGTGGCTGGCCTCAGCCACTCATCCCTATCAGAACTGACCCCCATCCTGCGCTCAGACACTTGAGTTTCAGAACCCATGAGTGACTGAAGCGTACTGACACTGCAGGCACCCAACACCAGCAGAGCCAAGAGCCTGATTTTGTCCTCTCCTCCTTCAGATCAGACGTTGATTGACAGAAATGACTGTCACAGTATGTGTGACTGTGATATTTGTCTCTAGACCTGATGTAACACTGTAATCATGATGGTTTAAAGGCATGTTTGAAGGTATGAAGATGTTTTAAATAAGGAGAAGCAAGATTTGACTCAAAAAAAAAGAAGGGATTATGTACTAATGAACATTTTTTTCCCAAGAAAACTTTCCTCAACAGATCTTTTTCTTCAATGTGTATTTGTTTTACCTAGTTTTCTTCCCCAGGACTGACTGTGTTGCAATACCTAGTTGAATACATCAAGTTGCCAAATCATGACTTCATCCAGCCTTTGGAGCTCAGAGCTGGTGTAATATTGGTTTGATTTTGTTAAGATCTCAGGCCYCAGAAATGCAAGGCATGAGCTTTGCCACTGTGCTAYGTGCACACACACTTRTGGAACCATCCTGTCCAAAACRGTGGGAAATATRTCTGTGAATGCTTYCAYCCATCATTTCCAGAAATCCACTCTCYCACCAAGTTTCTGGTCTGCTCCATTGTCAAAACAGAGTTTTCTTCAGTGTCATGCTATGGCCCACCACRCAGCCAGCTCCATAAATMATGCTGGGACCTTGGGGYTCTGTCCTGCAAACCCTGCACATCYTCTGATGCTGTTGTGCATAGCACYTCACCYTCCTGTTGGATTTCTCTCTCTTGACTGCAATTATACCATTTTTCACCCACTGCATTAGTTCATAAAAATCGCCATCCCTATGGAAGAATTTTCTTAGATAGTTTGTGAATTTGATTGTTGTTCATCTTTAGGTTGGTTTTCTCAGGTTTGAATACTAACTGGTTTGTTTAGTTTTGGTTAGGCTTTTTTGCTGTTGTTGATTCATTGGTTGGTTTTGCTGTTTTTCTTCACTGCCTTTCTCCAATAGTTGATATTTTTACTGACTTCTCAGCACGTAAGGACTCGTGCAATGCCACTTTCTGGATGGGTTATTTCAGCTCTGCCTGCAGACTTATAATTTATGTTTTATCATTTGATTTAAAAAACCCTTTGACAGTCATTGCAGTTGTAATACTCAGGCTGCTGTTTTCAGTGTACTCTATTGCCTTCCTGTTGTATTCTTTATAAATTAATTAGCAATTCCCAAAATTACTTTCAGAAAACTGTACAAATGTTCATATAGGTTCTTCTATCTTTTCAGCACTTGCATATACTGTCACATACAGTAACAGGTAACGTCTGAGTGGACTTACATACAGCAAGATAATATAATAACCTAAGAAATGTTGTGATGGATTCCAGGAAATGACCCAGCACACTGAAACATGTACAGGATACATTATCCAGATTCTCTGCTCTGTGCACAGTCACAAGGTACATGGCCAAGACACTGAAGAGCCATTGTATCCATGAGTCAGTGGAAACACTCATGCTTAAGTCAGATGAAGTAATTATTTAGATATCATTGTTGGAAAATTAACACCCTAGTCATTCCAATCTTTCTAAATCAACCAGGGAATGAAAATGAAGCCAAAACCTTTTCCAACTGAAAACACTCCATCACCCTTAYCTACTCATGGAACTGCAGACATGGTAAACCAACCTCAGTCTGCTCTTACAAACGTAATTTTTTATTCTGTAGATGAAAAATATTTTAAATGTAGCTTGTTTTATGGTATGATAGTCTGTTTTATGAAAAATTACCTACCTCTCCATGTGCTGCACTGCCCTGCTTATGACAGTAAGTTATCATTTAGGAAGGTGGGTACATTCCCTGAGAGGAATTAAAGGTTAGATTTTCAGAAAGGGAGTAAATCAGATATAAATAAACCCCCCATTGTATTTGTCAAAGACTGCAAAGCTAAAGCTTCAGCGGGTACTGCACTGCATCCCTTTCACAAAGACAGYATGTCAAAGTGATGGCTGGGTGCTGCCATGCAGCTCCTCTAGTGTGTGAGTACAGAAGGAAGATGACCTATTTGGTAATGTAGGACATTCTGGCGCATCTGGCTCTTCTAATATTATGAACTTGT
>NW_026623270.1:1452560-1455271 GCF_030028575.1 Malurus melanocephalus | reverse complement strand
TTTTTTTTTTAATCAGCCCATAATAATAGTGATAGTGATTTTTATTTCTTGTTGTGACAATTTAGCAGAAATCCAAATCTCATTCAAGCAATGTGACCAGCAGTGCAACATTGTCCAGTCAGGAAGGAAGAAAATGTGTTTCTACAGAGTTTGGAAATGATGTTTTCACAAAAACAATGTCTATGGAGGAGCTCTGGACCAGAACATGACCTCTAATCTCMCACTCGCACCAATAGACAAGCAAGGAAGGAATTRTGGGCAATYATATTGGCTATTTCAGCTTCCTTTYRTGGAAATTKCAGGGAGTGAGTGCTATCTGCAMRKCTGGGACCAGCRGTCTGGCTGCAGGTCAGGGCWGTGCAGGTGCCTGGAACCAGCAGAATTTGGGTGATGAGGACGTCTGCTTCAATCTGCTCTGCTCTCTCCTGCCCCTTGCCCAGGGCAGTTCAGCCACCTCTGCCCTTTTTCTACCACTAAAATACTGCTCAGTGGAAAAAGGCCGCTTTACATGGGGCATATCCAGGTGGCTGAAGGCCAATTGGTGCTTTCCACAGGCTGGACTACYTGGTGGCTTGAATTTCAGTATATTAATTCTTCATGTATTTTGTTCTGCCAGTGCTGTGAAGCACACCACATTACCTTTTCCTCTCCCTTCCTTTTCTACCGGCTTAAAATATCCTAAGTTTCTAATTTTTCTTCTAAAATGTGAATTAACAAGTCCTATTAACACCTTGCTTGTTTTGGTTAGATTACYCCCAGCTGACTAGTGTTTTGCTCACTGCAAACAACAGCAAAGGGAATTGGGAACTCTAGAGAGGGTTATATTGGTTGTGCCTGCAGAAATCTTGYCCAGTTTTGGGACTACTTTTAATGCATGTCATTAATTAATCCTTCTGCAGGGAAAAATTGAACCAAAGGCTGTCACATTCAACTATTAAACTCTCTCCTATGTGTATTTTGATGTTTTCTGTAATATATTTTGCAAATCCTCTACTTCATCCCTAGCTTCACTAAAAACTGTTCTTTGGGGTCACAATCAGTAAAAAGTTTGGACAAAAATAATTATGAATTATAATATTTTGAATATGATGAACTATTGGGATTTTCCACCTTGTTATGAGATTAATATCTGCAAATTTGTCATAAATGAAAAAAACAGACAATAAAAGGATGCAAGATCAATAAATTAAAAGAAAAAGCATTTTCTTTTGTATTAAGACAATCCCAGAGTGAAACAAATATACAAGCTGTAAATTTCAAAGATGAGTGACAAAGTATCTGAATTTTTTTTTTTACTTTCTGAAATAAATTATCCTTTTTAAAACCCTTCTCTAATTTTTCAGCTGATTAATTTGGACAAAAATGCTACAGATGGGGAAGACAGTGAGTTCTTTTCTCTCCATATTCACTTCCATTTTTAATATGGTTTAAGTTGCCACAGTTAACTTATAGAGGCACTGCTTCTAAAGCTGATCACGTCCGTGTGTCCTACATGAGTACCTGAATGGATAGAACACAAACCAATGTAACTAAAAGCAGGAAAACATAAAAGCAAAAGTTACATAAAAATAGGATGTATCAGGTGGAGGAATTTATTGTGAGTGCTTTGGACTGGATTTCTCCAGTTACAAACCTTAAGGTCAAGTCTTGCCATTTGTGCAAGAAATATCAAGAGAAATTACACACCACACCCTATGGAGACCCCTTGTCTCAGAGGTGGGGGGTGACACACTTAGGAGGATTTTAAATGGAACTGAGAGAGTATTTACTCTACAAACATTCCCACACTCTGCATTAATGATAAAACACTCAACTAACTTGTTCAGAGGTGCTCACTGCTCACTACTAAGGGAGAGCAAAAGCCTGCACTGTTGGTTATAGGGTTGTAGTACCTGGGACAGAAGATTTGAGATATGAGTTTTCCAGCTTCATGTAGGTCATTTTAGTAAGCCCACACCTTCTYAAACTATTATACTCTATTTAAAGATCCCAGATAGGTTTTTTTTTTTTTGGTAGCTGTGAGGAAAAAATCCACAGCAAAGGGGCACAGATGATGGCCCTTTTAGAGAATCAATAACCCCTTTAAATTGTCTTGTTCTATTTTAAGGAACTCAGATTTGGAGGTTACTTAGAGGTATTTAGATCTTAGAGGTTATGTGCAGCAGTTTTCATAAAAAAAAAAGATGTTGGCTATGGATGACTTCACTGCAGGTTGAACTGTATCAGATAGCACACTTATCCTATTTTTTGGGGTTCTCCTGTGGATTGCTAGGCTGCACAGCACATTCAACAAAAGTTCAGTTGGAGGCTGTACCCAGCAATTTTGTCTGAAGAAGCAAGGGTAAAGAGAGGGAATAGTGTGATGGGCATTTTTAAATGTTGCAATATCATTCTTAACTTTATAAGTTAATATATTGTTAAAAAGCTCTTCTTGTTCCAAAGTAGAAAGATGTGATTTGTCACTATTTGAACCTTCTCTTAATCAKGAACTTGTCTCTTTTCCCACAAGCAGATGAGAAGAGATGGGGAAAAATACAAACACTAAAAGAACAAACAGCTATAGGAAGCAYGCAGCTAACAGCAAGAGACCAGCAGATGCCCTACAGCCTGCTGAAAAGCAGTCATTTTCTTACCACATGCAACAAGCAATTGAATCAGGCCCTACATGTGTAAGAACTAGACAAAGGCATGGCACAGTAGATATTCTGTAG